>NW_025729018.1:0-152478 GCF_021461385.2 Schistocerca piceifrons | reverse complement strand
TTATTGACGATGAAACACAGAAATTACATCCGAATTTAATACAAAAGGCACAATGCCGACTTAAGTACAAGAGGACTGACACTCTCACTTTCTATGATTTGAAAATCTCCTGTGAGTCCAGTTTTAGATTCCGATGCTTCACTTCAGGTTTACTGTATACCTTGCACCTTCTAATTGACGATGAAACACAGAAATTGCATCCGAATTTAATACAAATGGCTCAATGCCGACTTAAGTAAAAGAGGACTGACACTCCCACTTTTTATGATTTGAACCTCTCCTGTGAGTCCAGTTTTAGATTCTGATGCTTCACTTCCGGTTTACTGTATACCTTGGACCTTCTCATTGACGATGAAACACACAAATTGCATCCGAATTTAATACAAAAGGCACAATGCCGACTTAAGTACAAGAGGACTGACACTCTCACTTTCTACGATTTGAACCTCTCCTGAGTGTCCAGTTTCAGATTCCGATGCTTCACTTCAGGTTTACTGTATACCTTGCACCTTCTAATTGACGATGATGCACAGAAATTGCATTCAAATTTAATACAAAATGCTAAATGCCGACTTAAGTACAAGAGCACTGACACTCTCACTTTCTATGATTTGAAGCTCTCCTGTGAGTCCAGTTTTAGATTCCCATGCTTCACTTCAGGTTTACTGTATACTTTGCACCTTCTAATTGACGATGAAACACAGAAATTGCATACGAATTTAATACAAATGGCACAACGCCGACTTAAGTGCAAGAGGACTGACACTCTCAATTTCTACGATTTGAACCTCTCCTGAGAGTCCAGTTACAGATTCCGATGCTTCACTTCAGGTTTACTGTATCCCTTAGACCTTCTTATTGACGACGAAACACAGAAATGGCATTGAATTTAATACAAAAGGCACAATGCCGACTTAAGTACAAGAGGACTGACACTCTCACTTTCAACGGTTTGAACCTCTCTTGTGAGTCCAATTTTAGATTCCGATGATTCACTTCAGGTTTACTGTTTTCCTTGCACCTTCTTGTTGACGATGAATAACAGAAATTGCACCAGAAATTAATACAAAAGGCACAATGCCGACTTAAGGTTAAGAGGACTGACACTCTCGCTTTCTACGATTTGAACCTCTTTTGTGAGCCCAGTTTTAGATTCCGATGCTTCACTTCAGGTTTACTGTATACCTTGGACCTTCTTATTGACGATGAAACACAGAAATGGCATTGAATTTAATACAAAAGGCACAATGCCGACTTAAGTACGAGAGGACTGACACTCTCACTTTCTACGATTTGAACCTCTCTTGTGAGTCCAATTTTAGATTCCGATGAATCACTTCAGGTTTACTGTATTCCCTGCACCGTCTTGTTGACGATGAATAACAGAAATTGCACCAGCTATTAATACAAAAGGCACAATGCCGACTTAAGTACAAGAGGACTGACACTCTCGCTTTCTACGATTTGAACCTCTACTGTGAGCCCAGTTTTAGATTCCGATGCTTCAGGTTTACTGTATCCCCTGGCCTTCTTATTGACAATGAAACACAGAAATTGCATACGAATTTAATACGAAAGACACATTGCCGACTTAAGTACAAGAGCACTGACACACTAACTTTCTATGCTTAGAACCTCCCCTGTGAGTCCAGTTTTAGATTCCGATGCTTCACTTCAGGTTTACTGTATACCTTGCACCTTCTAATTGACGATGAAACACAGAAATTGCATCCGAATTTAATACAAATGGCACAACGCCGACTTAAGTGCAAGAGGACTGACACTCTCACTTTCTACGATTTGAACCTCTCCTGTGAGTCCAGTTTTAGATTCCGATGCTTCACTTCAGGTTTACTGTATCCCTTGGACCTTCTTATTGACGATGAAACACAGAAATTGCATCGAAATTAATACAAAATTCACAATGCCGACTAAAGTACAAGTGGACTGACACTCTCACTTTCTATGATTTGATCCTCTCCTGTGAGTCCAGCTTTAGATTCCGATGCTTCACTTCAGGTTTACTGTATATCTTGCACCTTGTAATTGACGATGAAACAAAGAAATTGCATCCGAATTTAATACAAATGGCACAACGCCGTCTTAAGTGCAAGAGGACTGACACTCTCACTTTCTACCATTTGAACCTCTCCTGTGAGTCCAGTTTTAGATTCCGATGCTTCAGGTTTACTGTATCCCCTGGCCTTCTTATTGACGATGAAACACAGAAGTTACATCCGAATTTAATACAAAAGGCACAATGCCGACTTAAGTAAAAGAGGACTGACACTCTCACTTTCTATGATTTGAACCTCTCCTGTGAGGCCAGTTTTAGATTCCGATGCTTCACTTCAGGTTTACTGTATTCCTTGCACCTTCGTATTGACGATGAATCACAGAGATTGCATCCGAATTTAATACAAAAGGCACAATGGCGACTTAAGTACAAGAGGACTGACACTCTCACTTTCTATGATTTGAACCTCTCCTGTGAATCCAGTTATAGATTCCGATGCTTCACTTCAGGTTTACTGTATCCCTTGGACTTTCTTATTGACGATGAAACACAGAAATTGCATCGAATTTGATACAAAAGGCACAATGCCGACTTAAGTACAAGAGGACTGACACTCTCACTTTCTACGATTTGAACCTCTCCTGTGAGTCCAGGTTTAGATCCCCATGCTACACTTCAGGTTTACTGTATCCCTTGGACCTTCTTAGTGACGATGAAACATAGAAATTGCATCCGAATTTAATACAAATGGTTCAATGCCGACTTAAGTACACGAGGACAGACACTCTCACTTTCTACGATTTCAACCTCTCCTGTGAGTCCAGTTTTTGGGTCCGATGCTTCACTTCAGGTTTACTGTATACCTTGCACCTTCTTATTGACGATGAAACACGGAAATTGCATCCGAATTTAATACAAAGGGCTCAATGACGACTTAAGTAAAAGAGGACTGCCACTCTAACTTTCTGTGATTTTAACCTCTCCTGTGAGTCCACTTTTATATTCCGATGCTTCACTTCAGGTTTGCTGTATACCTTGCACCGTCTTGTTGACGATGAATAACAGAAATTGCATCAGAAATTAATACAAAACGCACATGCCGACTTAAGTACAAGAGGACTGACACTCTCACTTTCTACGATTCGAACCTCTTCTGTGAGTCCAGTTTTGGATTCCTATGCTTCACTTCAGGTTTACTGTACCCCTTGGACCTTCTTATTGACGGTGAAACACAGAAATTGCTTCCGAATTTAATACAAAAGGCACATTGCCGACTTAAGTACAAGAGGACTGACACTCTAACTTTCTATGCTTTGAACCTATCCTGTGAGTCCAGTTTTAGATTCAGATGCTTCACTTCAGGTTTACTGTATACCTTGCACCTTCTTATTGACGATGAAGCACAGAAATTGCATTCGAATTTAATACAAAAGGCACAATGCCGACTTAAGTACAAGAGGACTGACACTCTCAATTTCTTTGATTTGAACCTCCACTGTGATTCCACTTTTAGATTCCGATGCTTCACTTCAGGTATTGTATACCTTGCACCTCCTAATTGACGATGAAACACAGAAATTGCAACCGATTTTAATACAAATGGCGCAATGCCGACTTAAGTGCAAGAGGACTGACACTCTCACTTTCTAAGATTTGAACCGCTCCTGTGAGTCCAGTTATAGATTCCGATGCTTCACTTTAGGTTTACTGTATCCCTTGGACCTTCTTGTTGACGATGAAACACAGAAATTGCATCGAATTTAATACAAAATGCACAATGCCGACTTAAGTACAAGTGGACTGACACTCACACTTTCTACGATTGGAACCACTCCTGTGAGTCCAGTTTTAGATTGCGATGCTTCACTTCAAGTTTACTGTATCCCTTGGACCTACTTATTGACGATGAAACACAGAAATTACATCCGAATTTAATACAAAAGGCACAATGCCGACTTAAGTAAAAGAGGACTGACACTCTAACTTTCTATGATTTGAACCTCTCCCGTGAGTCCAGTTTTAGATTCCGATACTTCACTTCAGGTCTACTGTATACCTGGCACCTTCTTATTGACGATGAAACACAGAAATCGCATCCAAATTTAATACAAATGGCACTATGCCGACTTAAGTACAAGAGGACTGACACTCTCACTTTCTATGATTTGAACCTCTCCTGTGAGTCCAGTTTTAGAATCCGATGCTTCACTTCAGGTTTCCTGTATACCTTGCACCTTCTTACTGAGATGAAACACAGATATTGCATCCGAATACAATACAAAAGGCACAAGGCGGACTTAAGTAAAAGAAGACTGACACTCTCACTTTCTATGATTTGAACCTATCCTGTGAGTCCAGTTTTAGATTCCGATGCTTCACTTCAGGTTTACTGTATACCGTGCACCTTCTTATTGACGATGTAACACAGGGTTTGCATCCGAATTTAATACAAATGGCACAATGCTGACTTAAGTACAAGAGGACTGACACTCTCACTTTCTACGATTTGAACCTCTGCTTTGAGTCCAGTTTCAGATTCCGATGCTTCACTTCAGGTTTACTGTATACCTTGCACCTTCTTATTGACGATGAAGCACAGAAATTGCATACGAATTTAATACAAAAGCCACAATGGCGACTTAAGTACAAGAGGACTGACACTCTCAACTTCTATGATTTGAACCTCCCCTGTGAGTCCAGTTTTAGATTCCGATGCTTCACTTCAGGTTTACTGTATACCTTGCACCTTCTAATTGACGATGAAACACAGAAATTGCATCCGAATTTAATACAAATGGCACAACGCTGACTTAAGTGCAAGAGGACTGACACTCTCACTTTCTATGATGTGAACCTCTCCTGTGAGTCCAGTTATAGATTCCAATGCTTCACTTCAGGTTTACTGTATCCCTTGGACCTTCTTATTGACGATTAAACACAGAAATTGCATCCGAATTTAATACAAAAGTTACAATGCCGACTTAAGTAAAAGCGGACTGACACTCTCACTTTCTATGATTTGAACCTCTCCTGTGAGTCCAGACTTAGATTCCGATGCTTCACTTCAGGTTTACTGTATAACTTGCACCTTCCTATTGACGATGAATCACAGAAATTGCATCCGAAATTAATACAAAAGGCACAATGCCGACTTAAGTACAAGAGGACTGACACTCTCACTTTCTACGATTTGAACCTCTCCTTTGAGTCCAGTTTCAGATTCCAGAGCTTCACTTCAGGTTTGCTGTATACCTTGCACCTTCTTAATGACGATGAAGCTCAGAAATTGCATTCGAATTTAATACAAAAGGCACAATGACGACTTAAGTGCAAGAGGACTGACACTCACAACTTCTATGATATGAACCTCTCCTGTGAGTCCAGTTTTAGATTCCAATGCTTCACTTCAGGTTTACTGTATACCTTGCACCTTCTAATTGTCGATGAAACTCTGAAATTGCATCTGAATTTAATACAAAAAGCACAATGGCGACTTAAGTACAAGAGGACTGACACTCTCACTTTCTACGATTTGAACCTCTCCTGAGAGTCCAGTTTTAGATTCCGATGCTTCACTTCAGGTTTACTGTATCCCATGGACCTTCTTATTGACGATTAAACACAGAATTTGCATCCGAATTTAATACAAAAGTCACAATGCCGACTTAAGTAAAAGAGGACTGACATTCTCACCTGCTATGATTTGAACCTCTCGTGTTAGTCCAGTTTTCGATTCCGATGCTTCACTTCAGGTTTACTGTATCCCTTGGACGTTCTTATTGACGACGAAACACAGAAATTGCATCCGAATTTAATACAAAAGGCACAATACCGCATTAAGTACAATTGGACTGACACTCTAACTTTATATGATTTGAACATCTCCTGTGAGTCCAGTTTTAGATTCCGATACTTCACTTCAGGTTTACTGTATATCTTGCACCTTCTTATTGACGATGAAACAGAGAAATCGCATCTGAATGTAACACAAATTGCACAATGCCGACTTAAGTACAAGAGGACTGACACTCTCTCTTTCTATGATTTGAACCTCTCCTGTGAGTCCAGTTTTAGAATCCGATGCTTCACTTCAGGTTTGCTGTATACCGTGCACCTTCTTATTGACGATGAATATCGGATATTGCATCTGAAATTAATACAAAAGGCTCAATGCCGACTTAAGTACAAGAGGACTGACACTCTCACTTTCTACGATTTGAACCTCTCCTGAGACTCCAGTTTGAGATTCCGATGCTTCACTTCAGGTTTAATGTATACCTTGCACCTCTTTATTGAGTTGAAGCACAGATATTGCATCCGAATACAATACAAAAGGCCCAAGGCGGACTTAAGTAAAAGAGGACTGACACTCCAACTTTCTATGATTTGAACCTCTCCTGCGAGTCAAGTTTTAGATTCCGATGCTACACTTCAGGTTTACTGTATACCTTGCACCTTCGTAATGACGATGAAACACAGAAATTGAATCGGAATTAAATTCAAAAGGCACAATGCCGACTTAAGTACAAAAGGACTCACACTTTAAATTTCTATGATTTGAACCTCTCCTGTGAGTCCAGTTTTAGAATCCGATGCTTCACTTCAGGTTTATTGTATACCTTGCACCTTCTTATTGAGATGAAACACAGATATTGCATCCGAATAGAGTACAAAAGGCACAAGGTGGACTTAAGTAAAAGAGGACTGACACTCTCACTTTTTATGATTTGAACCTCTCCTGTGAGTCCAGTTTTACATTCTGATGCATCACTTCCGGTTTACTGTATCCCTTGGACCTTCTTATTGACGATGAAACACACAAATTGCATCCGAATTTAATACAAAAGGCACAATGCCGACTTAAGTACAAGAGGACTGACACTCTCACTTTCTACGATTTGAACCTCTCCTGAGTGTCCAGTTTTAGAGTCCGATGCTTCACTTCAGGTTTACTGTATCCCTTGGACCTTCTTATTGACGATTAAACACAGAAATTGCATCCGAAGTTAATACAAAAGACACAATGCCGACTTCAGTAAAAGCGGACTGACACTCTAACTTTCTATGATTTGAACCTCTCCTGTGAGTCCAGACTTAGATTCCGATGCTTCACTTCAGGTTTACTGTATAACTTGCACCTTCCTATTGACGATGAATCACAGAAATTGCATCCGAAATCAATACAAAAGGCACAATGCCGACTAAAGTACACGAGGACTGACACTCTCACTTTCTATGATTTGAACCTCTCCTGTGAGTCCAGTTTTAGAATCCGATGCTTCACTTCAGGTTTACTGTATACCATGCACCTTCTTATTGAGATGAAACACAGATATTGCATCCGAATACAATACAAATGGCACAATGCCGACTTAAGTACAAGAGGACTGACACTCTCACTTTCTACGATTTGAACCTCTCCTTTGAGTCCAGTTTCAGATTCCGATGCTTCACCTCAGGTTTACTGTATACCTTGCACCTTCTTATTGACTATGAAGCACAGAAATTGCATTCGAATTTAATACAAAAGGCACAATGACGACTTAAGTGCAAGAGGACTGACACTCACAACTTCTATGATTTGAACCTCTCCTGTGAGTCCAGTTTTAGATTCCAATGCTTCACTTCAGGTTTACTGTATACCTTGCACCTTCTAATTGTCGATGAAACTCTGAAATTGCATCTGAATTTAATACAAAAGGCACAATGCCGACTTAAGTACAAGAGGACTGACACTCTCACTTTCTACGATTTGAACCTCTCCTGAGAGTCCAGTTTTAGATTCCGATGCTCCACTTCAGGTTTACTGTATCCCATGGACCTTCTTATTGACGATTAAACACATAAATTGCATCCGAATTTAATACAAAAGTCACAATGCCGACTTAAGTAAAAGAGGACTGACATTCTCACCTGCTATGATTTGAACCTCTCCTGTTAGTCCAGTTTTCGATTCCGATGCTTCACTTCAGGTTTACTGTATCCCTTGGACGTTCTTATTGACGACGAAACACAGAAATTGCATCCGAATTTAATACAGAAGGCACAATACCGCATTAAGTACAATTGGACTGACACTCTAACTTTATATGATTTGAACATCTCCTGTGAGTCCAGTTTTAGATTCCGACACTTCACTTCAGGTTTACTGTATATCTTGCACCTTCTTATTGACGATGAAACAGAGAAATCGCATCTGAATGTAATACAAATTGCACAATGCCGACTTAAGTACAAGAGGACTGACACTCTCACTTTCTATGATTTGAACCTCTCCTGTGAGTCCAGTTTTAGAATCCGATGCTTCACTTCAGGTTTACTGTATACCGTGCACCTTCTTATTGACGATGAATATCGGAAATTGCTTCTGAAATTAATACAAAAGGCTCAATGCCGACTTAAGTACAAGAGGACTGACACTCTCACTTTCTACGATTTGAACCTCTCCTGAGACTCCAGTTTGAGATTCCGATGCTTCACTTCAGGTTTAATGTATACCTTGCACCTCTTTATTGAGTTGAAACACAGATATTGCATCCGAATACAATACAAAAGGCCCAAGGCGGACTTAATTAAAAGAGGACTGACACTCCAACTTTCTATGATTTGAACCTCTCCTGCGAGTCAAGTTTTAGATTCCGATGCTACACTTCAGGTTTACTGAATACCTTGCACCTTCGTAATGACGATGAAACACAGAAATTGAATCGGAATTAAATTCAAAAGGCACAATGCCGACTTAAGTACAAAAGGACTCACACTTTAAATTTCTATGATTTGAACCTCTCCTGTGAGTCCAGATTTAGAATCCGATGCTACACTTCAGGTTTATTGTATACCTTGCACCTTCTTATTGAGATGAAACACAGATATTGCATCCGAATAGAATACAAAAGGCACAAGGTGGACTTAAGTAAAAGAGGACTGACACTCTCACTTTTTATGATTTGAACCTCTCCTCTGAGTCCAGTTTTACATTCTGATGCTACACTTCCGGTTTACTGTATCCCTTGGACCTTCTTATTGACGATGAAACACACAAATTGCATCCGAATTTAATACAAAAGGCACAATGCCGACTTAAGTACAAGAGGACTGACACTCTCACTTTCTACGATTTGAACCTCTCCTGAGTGTCCTGTTTTAGAGTCCGATGCTTCACTTCAGGTTTACTGTATACCTTGCACCTTCTTATTGACTATGAAACACAGAAATTGCATTCGAATTTAATACAAAAGGCACAATGACGACTTAAGTGCAAGAGGACTGACACTCACAACTTCTATGATTTGAACCTCTCTTGTGAGTCCAATTTTAGATTCCGATGATTCACTTCATTTTTACTGTATTCCTTGCACCTTCTTGTTGACGATGAATAACAGAAATTGCTCCAGAAATTAATACAAAAGGCACAATGCCGACTTATGTACAAGAGGACTGACACTCTCGCTTTCTACGATTTGAACCTCTTCTGTGAGCCCAGTTTTAGATTCTGATGCTTCAGGTTTACTGTATCCCCTGGCCTTCTTATTGACGATGAAACACAGAAATTGCATCAGAATTTAATAAAAAGGCACAATACCGACTTAAGTACAAGAGGAGTGACACTCTAACTCTCAATGATTTGAACCTCTCCTGTGAGTCCAGTTTTAGATTCCGGTGCTTCACTTCAGGTTTACTGTATCCCTTGGACCTTCTTATTGACGATGAAACACAGAAATTGCATGCGAATTTAATACAAATTGCACAATGCCCACTTAAGTACAAGAGGACTGACACTCTCACTTTCTATGATTTGAACCTCTCCTGTGAGTCCAGTTTTAGATTCCGATGCTTCACTTCAGGTTTACTGTATCCCTTGGACCTTCATATTGACGATGAAACACAGAGTTTGCATCCGAATTTTATACAAAAGGCAAAATGCCGACTTAAGTACAAGAGGGCTGACACACTAACTTTCTATGATTTGAACCTCTCCTGTGAGTCCAGTTTTAGATTCCGATGTTTCACTTCAGGTTTACAGTATCCCTAGGACCTTCTTATTGACGATGAAACACATCATTAGCATCCGAATGTAATATAAAAGGCACAAAACCGTCTTAAGTACAAGAG
Source organism: Schistocerca piceifrons (assembly GCF_021461385.2). Lineage (NCBI taxonomy): Eukaryota > Metazoa > Arthropoda > Insecta > Orthoptera > Acrididae > Schistocerca > Schistocerca piceifrons. The sequence continues at coordinate 142,349 of NW_025729018.1, read as the reverse complement.
GAGTGACCTTCTAACTCTCTATGATTTGAACCTCTCCTGTGAGTCCAGTTTTAGACTCTGATGCTTCACTTCCGGTTCACCGTATCCCTTGGACCTTCTTATTGACGATGAAAAACAGAAATTGCATCCGAATTTAATACAAAAGTCACAATGCCGACTTAAGTACAAGAGGACTGACATTCTCACTTTCTATGATTTGAACCTCTCCTGTGAGTCCAGTTTTAGATTCCGTTGCTTCACTTCAGGTTTACTGTATCCCTAGGACCTTCTTATTGACGATGAAACACAGAAATTGCATCCGAATTTAATACAAATGGCACAATGCCGACTTAAGTACAAGAGGACTGACACTCTCACTTTCTATGATTTGAACCTCTCCTGTGAGTCCAATTTTTAGAATCCGATGTTTCACGTCAGGTTTACTGTATACCATGCACCTTCTTATTGAGATGAAACACAGATATTGCATCCGAATACAATACAAAAGGCACAAGGCGGACTTAAGTAAAAGAGGACTGACACTCTCACTTTTTATGATTTGAACCTCTCCTGTGAGTCCAGTTTTAGATTCTGGTGCTTCACTTCCGGTTTACTGTATCCCTTGGACCTTCTTATTGACGGTGAAACACACAAATTGCATCCGAATTTAATACAAAATTCACAATGCCGACTTAAGTACAAGAGGACTGACAATCTCACTTTCTACGATTTGAACCGCTTCTGTGAGTCCAGTCTTAGATTCCGATGCTTCACTTCAGGTTTACAGTATACCGTGCACCTTCTTATTGACGATGAATAACAGAAATTGCATCTGAAATTAATACAAAAGGCACGATGCCGACTAAAGTACAAGAGGACTGACACTCTCACTTTCTACGAATTGAACCTCTCCTGAGAGTCCAGTTACAGATTCCGATGCTTCACTTCAGGTTTACTGTATCCCTTAGACCTTCTTATTGACGATGAAACACAGAAATGGCATTGAAATTAATACAAAAGACACAATGCCGACTTAAGTACAAGAGGACTGACACTCTTACTTTCTACGATTTGAACCTCTCTTGTGAATCCAATTTTAGATTCCGATGATTCACTTCAGGTTTACTGTATTCCTTGCACCTTCTTGTTGACGATGAATAACAGAAATTGCACCAGAAATTAATACAAAAGGCACAATGCCGACTTAAGTACAAGAGGACTGACACTCTCGGTTTCTACGATTTGAACCTCTACTGTGAGCCCAGTTTTAGATTCCGATGCTTCAGGTTTACTGTATCCCCTGGCCTTCTTATTGACGATGAAACACAGAAATTGCATACGAATTTAATACAAAAGACACATTGCCGACTTAAGTACAAGAGCACTGACGCACTAACTTTCTATGCTTAGAACCTCCCCTGTGAGTCCAGTTTTAGGTTCCGATGCTTCACTTCAGGTTTACTGTATACCTTGCACCTCCTCATTGACGATGAAACACAGAGTTTGTATCCAAATTTAATACAAAAGGTACAATGCTGACTTAAGTACAAGAGGAGTGACACTCTCACTTTCTACGATTTGAACCTCTCCTGTGAGTCCAGTTTTAGATTCCGATGCTTCACTTCAGGTTTACAGTATCCCTTGGACCTTCTTATTAACGATGAAACACAGAAATTGCATCCGAATTTAATACAAAAGGCACAATGCCGACTTAAGTAAAAGAGGACTGACACTCTCACTTTCTATGATTTGAACCTCTCCTGTGAGTCCAGTTTTAGATTCCGATTCTTCACTTCAGGTTTACTGTATTCCTTGCACCTTCGTATTGACGATGAATCAGAGAGATTGCATCCGAATTTAATACAAAAGGCACAATGGCGACTTAAGTACAAGAGGACTGACACTCTAACTTTCTATGATTTGAACCTCTCCTATGAGTCCAGTTTTAGACTCCAATGCTTACTTCAGGTTTACTGTATCCCTTGGACCTTCTTATTGACGATGAAGCACAGAAATTGCATCCGAATTTAATACAAAAGGCACAATTTCGACTTATGTACAAGAGGACTGACACTCTCACTTTCTATGATTTGAACCTCTCCTGTGAGTCCAGTTTTAGATTCCGATGCTTCACTTCTGGTTTACTGTATACCTTGCACCTTCGTAATGACGATGATACACAGAAATTGCATCGGAATTAAATTCAAAAGGCACAATGCCGACTTATGTACAAGAGGACTGACACTCTCACTTTCTGCGATTTGAACCTCTCCTGTGAGTCCAGTTTTAGATTCCGATGCTTCACTTCAGGTTTTCTGTATCCCTTGGACCTTCTTATTGACGATGAAACACAGAAATTACATCCGAATTTAATACAAAAGGCACAATGCCGACTTAAGTACAAGAGGACTGACACTCTCACTTTCTATGATTTGAAAATCTCCTGTGAGTCCAGTTTTAGATTCCGATGCTTCACTTCAGGTTTACTGTATACCTTGCACCTTCTAATTGACGATGAAACACAGAAATTGCATCCGAATTTAATACAAATGGCTCAATGCCGACTTAAGTAAAAGAGGACTGACACTCCCACTTTTTATGATTTGAACCTCTCCTGTGAGTCCAGTTTTAGATTCTGATGCTTCACTTCCGGTTTACTGTATACCTTGGACCTTCTCATTGACGATGAAACACACAAATTGCATCCGAATTTAATACAAAAGGCACAATGCCGACTTAAGTACAAGAGGACTGACACTCTCACTTTCTACGATTTGAACCTCTCCTGAGTGTCCAGTTTCAGATTCCGATGCTTCACTTCAGGTTTACTGTATACCTTGCACCTTCTAATTGACGATGATGCACAGAAATTGCATTCAAATTTAATACAAAATGCTAAATGCCGACTTAAGTACAAGAGGACTGACACTCTCACTTTCTATGATTTGAAGCTCTCCTGTGAGTCCAGTTTTAGATTCCCATGCTTCACTTCAGGTTTACTGTATACTTTGCACCTTCTAATTGACGATGAAACACAGAAATTGCATACGAATTTAATACAAATGGCACAACGCCGACTTAAGTGCAAGAGGACTGACACTCTCAATTTCTACGATTTGAACCTCTCCTGAGAGTCCAGTTACAGATTCCGATGCTTCACTTCAGGTTTACTGTATCCCTTAGACCTTCTTATTGACGACGAAACACAGAAATGGCATTGAATTTAATACAAAAGGCACAATGGCGACTTAAGTACAAGAGGACTGACACTCTCACTTTCAACGGTTTGAACCTCTCTTGTGAGTCCAATTTTAGATTCCGATGATTCACTTCAGGTTTATTGTATTCCTTGCACCTTCTTGTTGACGATGAATAACAGAAATTGCACCAGAAATTAATACAAAAGGCACAATGCCGACTTAAGGTTAAGAGGACTGACACTCTCGCTTTCTACGATTTGAACCTCTTTTGTGAGCCCAGTTTTAGATTCCGATGCTTCACTTCAGGTTTACTGTATACCTTGGACCTTCTTATTGACGATGAAACACAGAAATGGCATTGAATTTAATACAAAAGGCACAATGCCGACTTAAGTACGAGAGGACTGACACTCTCACTTTCTACGATTTGAACCTCTCTTGTGAGTCCAATTTTAGATTCCGATGAATCACTTCAGGTTTACTGTATTCCCTGCACCTTCTTGTTGACGATGAATAACAGAAATTGCACCAGCTATTAATACAAAAGGCACAATGCCGACTTAAGTACAAGAGGACTGACACTCTCGCTTTCTACGATTTGAACCTCTACTGTGAGCCCAGTTTTAGATTCCGATGCTTCAGGTTTACTGTATCCCCTGGCCTTCTTATTGACAATGAAACACAGAAATTGCATACGAATTTAATACGAAAGACACATTGCCGACTTAAGTACAAGAGCACTGACACACTAACTTTCTATGCTTAGAACCTCCCCTGTGAGTCCAGTTTTAGATTCCGATGCTTCACTTCAGGTTTACTGTATACCTTGCACCTTCTAATTGACGATGAAACACAGAAATTGCATCCGAATTTAATACAAATGGCACAACGCCGACTTAAGTGCAAGAGGACTGACACTCTCACTTTCTACGATTTGAACCTCTCCTGTGAGTCCAGTTTTAGATTCCGATGCTTCACTTCAGGTTTACTGTATCCCTTGGACCTTCTTATTGACGATGAAACACAGAAATTGCATCGAAATTAATACAAAATTCACAATGCCGACTAAAGTACAAGTGGACTGACACTCTCACTTTCTATGATTTGATCCTTTCCTGTGAGTCCAGCTTTAGATTCCGATGCTTCACTTCAGGTTTACTGTATATCTTGCACCTTGTAATTGACGATGAAACAAAGAAATTGCATCCGAATTTAATACAAATGGCACAACGCCGTCTTAAGTGCAAGAGGACTGACACTCTCACTTTCTACCATTTGAACCTCTCCTGTGAGTCCAGTTTTAGATTCCGATGCTTCAGGTTTACTGTATCCCCTGGCCTTCTTATTGACGATGAAACACAGAAGTTACATCCGAATTTAATACAAAAGGCACAATGCCGACTTAAGTAAAAGAGGACTGACACTCTCACTTTCTATGATTTGAACCTCTCCTGTGAGGCCAGTTTTAGATTCCGATGCTTCACTTCAGGTTTACTGTATTCCTTGCACCTTCGTATTGACGATGAATCACAGAGATTGCATCCGAATTTAATACAAAAGGCACAATGGCGACTTAAGTACAAGAGGACTGACACTCTCACTTTCTATGATTTGAACCTCTCCTGTGAATCCAGTTATAGATTCCGATGCTTCACTTCAGGTTTACTGTATCCCTTGGACTTTCTTATTGACGATGAAACACAGAAAGTGCATCGAATTTGATACAAAAGGCACAATGCCGACTTAAGTACAAGAGGACTGACACTCTCACTTTCTACGATTTGAACCTCTCCTGTGAGTCCAGTTTTAGATCCCCATGCTACACTTCAGGTTTACTGTATCCCTTGGACCTTCTTAGTGACGATGAAACATAGAAATTGCATCCGAATTTAATACAAATGGTTCAATGCCGACTTAAGTACACGAGGACAGACACTCTCACTTTCTACGATTTCAACCTCTCCTGTGAGTCCAGTTTTTGAGTCCGATGCTTCACTTCAGGTTTACTGTATACCTTGCACCTTCTTATTGACGATGAAACACGGAAATTGCATCCGAATTTAATACAAAGGGCTCAATGACGACTTAAGTAAAAGAGGACTGCCACTCTAACTTTCTGTGATTTTAACCTCTCCTGTGAGTCCACTTTTATATTCCGATGCTTCACTTCAGGTTTGCTGTATACCTTGCACCGTCTTGTTGACGATGAATAACAGAAATTGCATCAGAAATTAATACAAAACGCACATGCCGACTTAAGTACAAGAGGACTGACACTCTCACTTTCTACGATTCGAACCTCTTCTGTGAGTCCAGTTTTGGATTCCTATGCTTCACTTCAGGTTTACTGTACCCCTTGGACCTTCTTATTGACGGTGAAACACAGAAATTGCTTCCGAATTTAATACAAAAGGCACATTGCCGACTTAAGTACAAGAGGACTGACACTCTAACTTTCTATGCTTTGAACCTATCCTGTGAGTCCAGTTTTAGATTCAGATGCTTCACTTCAGGTTTACTGTATACCTTGCACCTTCTTATTGACGATGAAGCACAGAAATTGCATTCGAATTTAATACAAAAGGCACAATGCCGACTTAAGTACAAGAGGACTGACACTCTCAATTTCTTTGATTTGAACCTCCACTGTGATTCCACTTTTAGATTCCGATGCTTCACTTCAGGTATTGTATACCTTGCACCTCCTAATTGACGATGAAACACAGAAATTGCAACCGATTTTAATACAAATGGCGCAATGCCGACTTAAGTGCAAGAGGACTGACACTCTCACTTTCTAAGATTTGAACCGCTCCTGTGAGTCCAGTTATAGATTCCGATGCTTCACTTTAGGTTTACTGTATCCCTTGGACCTTCTTGTTGACGATGAAACACAGAAATTGCATCGAATTTAATACAAAATGCACAATGCCGACTTAAGTACAAGTGGACTGACACTCACACTTTCTACGATTGGAACCACTCCTGTGAGTCCAGTTTTAGATTGCGATGCTTCACTTCAAGTTTACTGTATCCCTTGGACCTACTTATTGACGATGAAACACAGAAATTACATCCGAATTTAATACAAAAGGCACAATGCCGACTTAAGTACAAGAGGACTGACACTCTAACTTTCTATGATTTGAACCTCTCCCGTGAGTCCAGTTTTAGATTCCGATACTTCACTTCAGGTTTACTGTATACCTGGCACCTTCTTATTGACGATGAAACACAGAAATCGCATCCAAATTTAATACAAATGGCACTATGCCGACTTAAGTACAAGAGGACTGACACTCTCACTTTCTATGATTTGAACCTCTCCTGTGAGTCCAGTTTTAGAATCCGATGCTTCACTTCAGGTTTCCTGTATACCTTGCACCTTCTTACTGAGATGAAACACAGATATTGCATCCGAATACAATACAAAAGGCACAAGGCGGACTTAAGTAAAAGAAGACTGACACTCTCACTTTCTATGATTTGAACCTATCCTGTGAGTCCAGTTTTAGATTCCGATGCTTCACTTCAGGTTTACTGTATACCGTGCACCTTCTTATTGACGATGTAACACAGGGTTTGCATCCGAATTTAATACAGATCGCACAATGCTGACTTAAGTACAAGAGGACTGACACTCTCACTTTCTACGATTTGAACCTCTGCTTTGAGTCCAGTTTCAGATTCCGATGCTTCACTTCAGGTTTACTGTATACCTTGCACCTTCTTATTGACGATGAAGCACAGAAATTGCATACGAATTTAATACAAAAGCCACAATGGCGACTTAAGTACAAGAGGACTGACACTCTCAACTTCTATGATTTGAACCTCCCCTGTGAGTCCAGTTTTAGATTCCGATGCTTCACTTCAGGTTTACTGTATACCTTGCACCTTCTAATTGACGATGAAACACAGAAATTGCATCCGAATTTAATACAAATGGCACAACGCTGACTTAAGTGCAAGAGGACTGACACTCTCACTTTCTATGATGTGAACCTCTCCTGTGAGTCCAGTTATAGACTCCGATGCTTCACTTCATGTTTACTGTATCCCTTTGACCTTCGTATTGACGATGAAACACAGAAATTGCTTCCGAATTTAATACAAAAGGCACATTGCCGACTTAAGTACAAGAGGACTGACACTCTCACTTTCTATGCTTTGAACCTCTCCTGTGAGTCCAGTTTTAGATTCCGATGCTTCACTTCAGGTTTACTGTATACCGTGCACCTTCTTATTGACGATGAAACACAGAAATTGCATCCGAATTTAATACAAAAGGCTCAATGCCGACTTAAGTAAAAGAGAACTGCCACTCACACTTTCTATGATTTGAACCTCTCCTGTGAGTCCAGTTTTAGATTCCGATGCTTCACTTCAGGTTTACTGTATACCTTGCACCTTCTAATTGACGATGAAACACAGAAATTGCATCCGAATTTAATACAAATGGCACAACGCCGACTTAAGTGCAAGAGGACTGACAGTCTCACTTTCTATGATGTGAACCTCTCCTGTGAGTCCAGTTATAGATTCCGATGCTTCACTTCAGGTTTACTGTATCCCTTTGACCTTCTTATTGACGATGAAACACAGAAATTGCATCCGAATTTAATACAAAAGGCACTATACCGCTTTAAGTACAAGAGGACTGACACTCTCACTTTATATGATTTGAACCTCTCCTGTGAGTCCAGTTTTAGATTCCAATGCTTCACTTCAGGTTTACTGTATCCCGTGGACCTACTTAGTGACAATGAAACATAGAAATTGCACCCGAATTTAATACAAAAGGCACAATGCCGACTTAAGTTCACGAGGACAGACACTCTCACTTTCTACGATTTTAACCTCTCCTGTGAGTCCAGTTTTTGAGTCCGATGCTTCACTTCAGGTTTACTGTATACCTTGCACCTTCTTATTGACGATGAAACACAGAAATTGCATCCGAATTTAATACAAAAGCCTCAATGCCGACTTAAGTAAAAGAGGACTGCCACTCTCACTTTCTATGATTTGAACCTCGCCTGTGAGTCCAGTTTTAGATTCCGATGCTTCACTTCAGGTTTGCTGTATACCTTGCGCCTTCTAGTTGACGATGAATAACAGAAATTGCATCAGAAATTAATACAAAAGGCACAATGCCGACTTAAGTACAAGAGGACTGACACTCTCACTTTCTACGTATTGAACCTTTTCTGTGAGTCCAGTTTTGCATTCCTATGCTTCACTTCAGGTTTACTGTACCCCTTGGACCTTCTTATTGACGATGAAACACAGAAATTGCTTCCGAATTTAATACAAAAGGCACATTGCCGACTTAAGTACAAGAGGACTGACACTCTCAATTTCTATGATTTGAACCCCTCCTGTGAGTCCAGTTTTAGATTCCGAAGCTTCACTTCAGGTTTACTGTATACCTTGCACCTCCTAATTGACGATGAAACACAGATATTGCATCCGAATTTAATACAAATGGCACAACGCCGACTTAAGTGCAAGAGGACTGACACTCTCACTTTCCATGATTTGAACCGCTCCTGTGAGTCCAGTTATGGATTCCGATGCTTCACTTTAGGTTTACTGTACCACTTGGACTTTCTTATTGACGATGAAACACAGAAATCTCATCCGAATTTAATACAAATGGCACAATGCCGACTTAAGTACAAGAGGACAGACACTCTCACTTTCTATGATTTGAACCTCTCCTGTGAGTCCAGTTTTAGAATCCGATGCTTCACTTCAGGTTTACTGTATACCTTGCACCTTCTTACTGAGATGAAACAAGATATTGCATCCGAATACAATACAAAAGGCACAAGGCGGACTTAAGTAAAAGAGGACTGACACTCTCACTTTCTACGATTTGAACCTCTCCTTTGAGTCCAGTTTCAGATTCCGATGCTTCACTTCAGGTTTACTGTATACCTTGCACCTTCTTATTGACGATGAAGCACAGAAATTGCATTCGAATTTAATACAAAAGCCACAATGCCGACTTAATTACTAGAGGACTGACACTCTCAACTTCTATGATTTGAACCTCCCCTGTGAGTCCAGATTTAGATTCCGATGCTTCACTTCAGGTTTACTGTATACCTTGCACCTTCTAATTGACGATGAAGCACAGAAATTGCATCCGAATTTAATACAAATGGCACAACGCCGACTTAAGTGCAAGAGGACTGACACTCTCACTTTCTATGATGTGAACCTCTCCTGTGAGTCCAGTTATAGATTCCGATGCCTCACTTCAGGTTTACTGTATCCCTTTGACCTTCTTATTGACGATGAAACACAGAAATTGCATCCGAATTTAATACAAAAGGCACCATACCGCCTTAAGTACAAGAGGACTGACACTCTCACTTTATATGATTTGAACCTCTCCTGTGAGTCCAGTTTTAGATTCCAATGCTTCACTTCAGGTTTACTGTATCCCGTGGACCTACTTAGTGACAATGAAAAATAGAAATTGCACCCGAATTTAATACAGAAGGCACAATGCCGACTTAAGTATACGAGGACAGACACTCTCACTTTCTACGATTTTAACCTCTCCTGTGAGTCCAGTTTTTGAGTCCGAAGCTTCACTTCAGGTTTACTGTATACCTTGCACCTTCTTATTGACGATGAAACACAGAAATTGCATCCGAACTTAATACAAAAGCCTCAATGCCGACTTAAGTAAAAGAGTACTGCCACTCTCACTTTCTATGATTTGAACCTCTCCTGTGAGTCCAGTTTTAGATTCCGATGCTTCACTTCAGGTTTACTGTATACCTTGCACCTCCTAATTGACGATGAAACACAGATATTGCATCCGAATTTAATACAAATGGCACAACGCCGACTTAAGTGCAAGAGGACTGACACTCTCACTTTCTATGATTTGAACCGCTCCTGTGAGTCCAGTTATAGATTCCGATGCTTCACTTTAGGTTTACTGTATCCCTTGGACCTTCTTATTGACGATGAAACACAAAAATTGCATCGAATTTAATACAATAGGCACAATGCCGACTTAATGTTTTATAACAGATAATATCTCTGTCATAGTATGCTTCCAATCCTTGTAAAGGCTTTTCACTTCCTCTCACCAAAGCAAGTGTCATCCATGAATTACCTGGAACAACTTCATTTGTGGTACAAGAAAACGTAATTTTACATCCAACAAATGTTATTGGACCAGAAAGTATTTCCTGTTGAGAAACAGGGCTTGGTGTCTCATCAAAACTGAACACCGTTTTATAAACTGGCATTCTGCTCCTCCTAGTGTATCTCCTACGGCGGTACGGCATGGCTGTGTGCTGCGTGCTGCTGCCTGCAGTCGACTGACGCAGAAACAGGAAGGGCGCTGAGCGCTCCATTCACGAGCGTCTTATCGCTACGTCACTTCCGCTGATAAAACTTGATTTTTGCCCGACGCGGCCCTAGTAATACTAGGGGCCGCGTCTCCTGGCTGCCTCGGAAAACGGCTAAGTCCCGCTCAAGGCCAACCGCCTATAAGGCGGCGCACACAGCCATTTGAACCTCTCCTGTGATTCCAGTTTTAGTTTCCGATGCTTCACTTCAGGATTACTGTATCCCTTGGACCTTCTTAATGACGATGAAACACAGAAATTACATTCAAATTTAATACAAAAGGCACCATACCGCCTTAAGTACAAGAGGACTGACACTCTAACTTTCTATGATTTGAACCTCTCCTGCGAGTCCAGTTTTAGATTCCGATGCTACACTTCAGGTTTACTGTATACTTTGCACCTTCGCAATGACGATGAATCACAGAAATTGCATCGGAATTAAATTCAAAAGGCACTTTGCCGACTTAAGTAAAAGAGGACTGACACTCCCACTTTCTATGATTTGAATCTCTCCTGTGAGTCCAGTTTTAGAATCCGATGCTTCACTTCAGGTTTACTGTATACCTTGCACCTTCTTATTGAGATAAAACACAGATATTGCATCCGAATAAAATACAAAAGGCACAAGGCGGACTTAAGTAAAACAGGACTGACACTCTCACTGTCTATGATTTGAACCTCTCCTGTGAGTCCAGTTTTAGATTCCGATGCTTCACTTCAGGTTTACTGTATACCGTGCAACTTCTTATTGACGATGAATAACAGATATTGCATCTGAAATTAATACAAAAGGCACAATGCCGACTTAAGTAAAAGAGGACTGACACTCTAACTTTCTATGATTTGAACCTTTCCTGTGAGTCCAGTCTTAGATTCCGATGCTACACATCAGGTTTACTGTATAACTTGCACCTTCCTATTGACGATGAATCACCGAAATTGCATCCGAAATTAATACAATATGCACAATGCCGACTTAATTACAAGAGGACTGACACTTTCACTTTCTATGATTTGAACCTCTCCTGTGAGTCCAGTTTTAGATTCCGATGCTTCACTTCAGGTTTACTGTATACCTTGCACCTCCTAATTGACGATGAAACACAGATATTGCATCCGAATTTAATACAATATGCACAATGCCGACTTAATTACAAGAGGACTGACACTTTCACTTTCTATGATTTGAACCGCTCCTGTGAGTCCAGTTATAGATTCCGATGCTTCACTTTAGGTTTACTGTATACCTTGCACCTTCTTATTGACCATGAAGCACAAAAATTGCATTCTAATTTAATACAAAAGGCACAATGCAGACTTAAGTAAAAGAGGACTGACACTCTCAACTTCTATGATTTGAACCTCTCCTGTGAGTCCAGTTTTAGATTCCGATGCTTCACTTCAGGTTTACTGTATACCTTGCACCTTCTAATTGACGATGAAACTCAGAAATTGCATCCGAATTTAATACAAATGGCACAACGCCGACTTAAGTGCAAGAGGACTGACAGTCTCACTTTCTATGATTTGAACCGCTCCTGTGAGTCCAGTTATAGATTCCGATGCATCACTTTAGGTTTACTGTATCCCTTGGACCTTCTTATTGACGATGAAACACAGTAATTCCATCGAATTTTATACAAAACGCACAATGCCGACTTAAGTACAAGAGGACTGACACTCTCACTTTCTACGATTTGAACCTCTCCTGTGAGTCCAGTTTTAGATTCCGATAATTCACTTCAGGTTTACTGTATCCCTTGGACCTTCCTATTGACGATGAAACACAGAAATTACATCCGAATTTAATACAAAAGGCACAATGCCGCCTTAAGTACAAGCGGACTGATACTCTAACTTTCTATGATTTGAACCTCTCCTGTGAGTCCAGTTTTAGAATCCGATCCTTCACTTCAGGTTTACTGTATACCTTGCACCTTCTTATTGAGATGAAACACAGATATAGCATCCGAACACAATACAAAAGGCACAAGGCGGTCTTAAGTACAAGAGGACTGACACTCTCACTTTCTATGATTTGAACCTCTCCTGTGAGTCCAGTATTAGTTTCCGATGCTTTACTTCAGGTTAACTGTATCCCTTTGACCTTCTTATTGACGATGAAACACAGAAATTGCATCCGAATTTAATACAAAAGGCACTATACCGCCTTAAGTACAATAGGACTGACACTCTAACTTTCTATGATTTGAACCTCTCCTGTGAGTCCAGTTTTAGATTCCGATACTTCACTTCAGGTTTACTGTATACCTTGCACCTTCTTATTGACGATGAAACACAGAAATCGCATCCGAATTTAATACAAATGGCACAATGCCGACATAAGTACAAGAGGACTGACACTCTCACTTTCTATGATTTGAACCTCTCCTGTGAGTCCAGTTTTAGAATCCGATCCTTCACTTCAGGTTTACTGTATACCTTGCACCTTCTTATTGAGATGAAACACAGATATAGCATCCGAACACAATACAAGAGGCACAAGGCGGACTTAAGTACAAGAGGACTGACACTCTCACTTTCTATGATTTGAACCTCTCCTGTGAGTCCAGTTTTAGATTCCGATGCTACACTTCAGGTTGCCTGTATACCTTGCACCTTCGTAATGACGATGAAACACAGAAATTGCATCGGAATTAAATTCAAAAGGCACAATGTCGACTTAAGTACAAAAGGACTGACACTCTAACTTTCTATGATTTGAACCTCTCCTGTGCGTCCAGTATTAGATTCTGATGCTTTACTTCAGGTTTACTATATTCCTTTGACCTTCTTATTGACGATGAAACACAGAAATTGCATCCAAATTTTATACAAAAGTCACTATACCGCCTTTAGTACAATAGGACTGACACTCTAACTTTCTATGATTTGAACCTCTCCTGTGAGTCAAGTTTTAGATTCGGATACTTTACTTCAGGTTTACTGTATACCTTGCACCTTCTTATTGACGATGAAACACAGAAATCGCATCCGAATTTAATACAAATGGCTCAATGCCGACTTAAGTACAAGAGGACTCACACTCTCACTTTCTATGATTTGAACCTCTCCTGTGAGTCCAATTTTAGAATCCGATGCTTCACTTCAGGTTTACTGAATACCTTGCACCTTCTTATTGAGATGAAACACAGATATTGCATCCGAATCCAATACAAAAGGCACAAGGCGGACTTAAGTAAAAGAGGACTGACACTCTCACTTTCTATGATTTGAACCTCTCCTGTGAGTCCAGTTTTAGATTCCGATGCTTCACTTCAGGTTTACTGTATACCGTGTAACTCCTTTTTGACGATGAATAACAGAAATTGCATCTGAAATTAATACAAAAGGCACAATGCCGACTTAAGTAAAAGAGGACTGACACTCTAACTTTCTATGATTTGAACCTTTCCTGTGAGTCCAGTCTTAGATTCCGATGCTACACTTCAGGTTTACTGTATAACTTGCGCCTTCCTATTGACGATGAATCACAGAAATTGCATCCGAAATTAATACAAAATGCACAATGCCGACTTAAGTACAAGAGGACTGACACTCTCACTTTCTACGATTTGAACCTCTTCTTTAAGTCCAGATTCACATTCAGATGCTTCACTTCAGGTTTACTGTATTCCTTGCACCTTCTTATTGACCATGAAACACAGAAATTGCATCCGAATTATATACAAAAGGCACTATACCGCCTTTAGTACAATAGGACTGACACTCTAACTTTCTATGATTTGAACCTCTCCTGTGAGTCCAGTTTTAGATGCGGATACTTTACTTCAGGTTTACTGTATACCTTGCACCTTCTTATTGACGATGAAACACAGAAATCACATCCGAATTTAATACAAATGGCACAATGCCGACTTAAGTACAAGAGGACTGACACTCTCACTTTCTACGATTTGAACCTCTTCTTTAAGTCCAGATTCACATTCAGATGCTTCACTTCAGGTTTACTGTATACCTTGCACCTTCTTATTGACGATGAAGCACAGAAATTGCATTCGAATTTAATACAAAAGGCACAATGCCGACTTAAGTACTAGAGGACTGACACTTTCACATTCTACGATTTGAACCTCTCCTGAGAGTCCAGTTTTAGATTCCGATGCTTCACTTCAGGTTTACTGTGTCCCTTGGACCTTCTTATTGACGATTAAACACAGAAATTGCATCCGAATTTAATACAAAAGACACAATGCCGACTTAAGTAAAAGAGGACTGACACTCTCACTTTCTATGATTTGAACCTCTCCTGTGAATCCAGTTTTAGATTCCGATGCTTCTATTCAGGTTTACTGTATACCGTGCACCTTCTTATTGACGATGAATAACAGAAATTGCATCTGAAATTAATACAAAAGGCACAATGCCGACTTCAGTAAAAGAGGACTGACACTCTAACTTTCTATGATTTGAACCTCTCCTGTGGGTCCAGTCTTAGATTCCGATGCTTCACTTAAGGTTTACTGTATAACTTGCACCTTCCTATTGACGATGAACACGGAAATTGCATCCGAAATTAATACAAAATGCACAATGCCGACTTAAGTACAAGAGGACTGACACTCTCACTTTCTACGATTTGAACCTCTTCTTTAAGTCCAGATTCACATTCAGATGCTTCACTTCAGGTTTACTGTATACCTTGCACCTTCTTATTGACGATGAAGCACAGAAATTGCATTCGAATTTAATACAAAATGAACAATGCCGACTTAAGTAAAACAGGGCTGACACTCTCAACTTCTATGATTTGAACCTCTCCTATGAGTCCAGTTTTAGATTCCGATGCTTCACTTCAGGTTTACTGTATACCTTGCACCTTCTAATTGACGATGAAACTCAGAAATTGCATCCGAATTTCATACAAATGGCACAACGCCGACTTAAGTGCAAGAGGACTGACACTCTCACTTTCTATGATTTGAACCGCTCCTGTGAGTCCAGTTACAGATTCCGATGCTTCACTTTAGGTTTACTGTATCCCTTGGACCTTCTTATTGACGATGAAACACAGTAATTGCATCGAATTTAATACAAAACGCACAATGCCGACTTAAGTACAAGAGGACTGACACTCTCACTTTCTACGATTTGAACCGCTCCTGTGAGTCCAGTTTTAGATTCCGATGCTTCACTTCAGGTTTACTGTATCCCTTGGACCTTCTTATTGACGATGAAACACAGAAATTACATCCGAATTTAATACAAAAGGCACAATGCCGACTTAAGTACAAGAGGACTGACACTCTAACTTTCTATGATTTGAACTTCTCCTGCGAGTCCAGTTTTAGATTCCGATGCTACACCTTGCACCTTCGAAATGACGATGAAACACAGAAATTGCATTGGAATTAAATTGAAAAGGCACAATTCCGACTTAAGTACAAAAGGACTGACACTCTAATTTTCTATGATTTGAACCTCTCCTGTGAGTCCAGTTTTAGATTCCGATGCTTCAGTTCAGGTTTACTGTATCCCGCGGACCTACTTAGTGACAATGAAACACAGAAATTGCACCCGAATTTAATACAAAAGGCACAATGCCGATTTAAGTATACGAGGACAGACACTCTATCTTTCTACGATTTTAACCTCTCCTATGAGTCCAGTTTTTGAGTCCGATGCTTCACTTCAGGTTTACTGTATACCTTGCACCTTCTTATTGACAATGAAACACAGAAATTGCATCCGAATTTAATACAAAAGGCTCAATGCCGACTTAAGTAAAAGAGGACTGCCACTCTCACTTTCTACGATTTGAACCTCTCCTATGAGTCCAGTTTCAGATTCCGATGCTTCACTTCAGGTTTACTGTATACCTTGCACCTTCTTGTTGACGATGAAGCACAGAAATTGCATTCGAATTTAATACAAAAGGCACAATGCCGACCTCAGTACAAGAGGACTGACACTCTCACTTTCTACGATTTGAACCTCTCCTGTGAGTCCAGTTTTAGATTCCGATGCTTCACTTCAGGTTTACTGTATCCCTTTGACCTTCTTATTGACGAGGATCCACAGAAATTGCATCCGAATTTAATACAAAAGGCACTATACTGCCTTAAGTACAATCGGATTGACACTCTAACTTTCTATGATTTGAACCTCTCCTGTGAGTCCAATTTTAGATTCCGATACTTCACTTCAGGTTTACTGTATACCTTGCACCTTCTTATTGACGATGAAACACAGAAATCGCATCCGAATTTAATACAAATGGCACAATGCCGACTTAAGTACAAGAGGACTGACACTCTCACTTTCTATGATTTGAACCTCTCCTGTGAGTCCAGTTTTAGAATCCGATGTTTCACTTCAGGTTTACTGTATACCTAGCACCTTCTTATTGTGATGAAACACAGATATTGCATCCGAATACAATACAAAAGGCACAAGGCGGACTTAAGTAAAAGAGGACTGACACTCTCACTTTCTATGATTTGAACCTCTCCTGTGAGTCCTGTTTTAGATTCCGATGCTTCACTTCAGGTTTACTGTATATCGTGCACCTTCTTATTGACGATGAATAACAGAAATTGCATCTGAAATTAATACAAAAGGCACAATGCCGACTTAAGTACAAGAGGACTGACACTCTCACTTTCTACGATTTGAACCTCTCCTGAGAGTCCAGTTTTAGATTCCGATGCTTCACTTCAGGTTTACTGTATCCCTTGGACCTTCTTATTGACGATGAAACACAGAAATTACATCCGAATTTAATACAAAAGGCACAATGCCGACTTAAGTACAAGAGGACTGACACTCTAACTTTCTATGATTTGAACTTCTCCTGCGAGTCCAGTTTTAGATTCCGATGCTACACCTTGCACCTTCGAAATGACGATGAAACACAGAAATTGCATTGGAATTAAATTGAAAAGGCACAATTCCGACTTAAGTACAAAAGGACTGACACTCTAATTTTCTATGATTTGAACCTCTCCTGTGAGTCCAGTTTTAGATTCCGATGCTTCAGTTCAGGTTTACTGTATCCCGCGGACCTACTTAGTGACAATGAAACACAGAAATTGCACCCGAATTTAATACAAAAGGCACAATGCCGATTTAAGTATACGAGGACAGTCACTCTATCTTTCTACGATTTTAACCTCTCCTATGAGTCCAGTTTTTGAGTCCGATGCTTCACTTCAGGTTTACTGTATACCTTGCACTTTCTTATTGACAATGAAACACAGAAATTGCATCCGAATTTAATACAAAAGGCTCAATGCCGACTTAAGTAAAAGAGGACTGCCACTCTCACTTTCTACGATTTGAACCTCTCCTATGAGTCCAGTTTCAGATTCCGATGCTTCACTTCAGGTTTACTGTATACCTTGCACCTTCTTGTTGACGATGAAGCACAGAAATTGCATTCGAATTTAATACAAAAGGCACAATGCCGACCTCAGTACAAGAGGACTGACACTCTCACTTTCTACGATTTGAACCTCTCCTGTGAGTCCAGTTTTAGATTCCGATGCTTCACTTCAGGTTTACTGTATCCCTTTGACCTTCTTATTGACGAGGATCCACAGAAATTGCATCCGAATTTAATACAAAAGGCACTATACTGCCTTAAGTACAATCGGATTGACACTCTAACTTTCTATGATTTGAACCTCTCCTGTGAGTCCAATTTTAGATTCCGATACTTCACTTCAGGTTTACTGTATACCTTGCACCTTCTTATTGACGATGAAACACAGAAATCGCATCCGAATTTAATACAAATGGCACAATGCCGACTTAAGTACAAGAGGACTGACACTCTCACTTTCTATGATTTGAACCTCTCCTGTGAGTCCAGTTTTAGAATCCGATGTTTCACTTCAGGTTTACTGTATACCTAGCACCTTCTTATTGTGATGAAACACAGATATTGCATCCGAATACAATACAAAAGGCACAAGGCGGACTTAAGTAAAAGAGGACTGACACTCTCACTTTCTATGATTTGAACCTCTCCTGTGAGTCCTGTTTTAGATTCCGATGCTTCACTTCAGGTTTACTGTATATCGTGCACCTTCTTATTGACGATGAATAACAGAAATTGCATCTGAAATTAATACAAAAGGCACAATGCCGACTTAAGTACAAGAGGACTGACACTCTCACTTTCTACGATTTGAACCTCTCCTGAGAGTCCAGTTTTAGATTCCGATGCTTCACTTCAGGTTTACTGTATCCCTTGGACCTTCTTATTGACGATTACACACAGAAATTGCATCCGAATTTAATACAAAAGACACAATGCCGACTTAAGTAAAAGAGGACTGATACTCTAACTTTCTATGATTTGAACCTCTCCTGTGAGTCCAGTCTTAGATTCCGATGCTCCACTTCAGGATTACTGTATAACTTGCATCTTCCTATTGACGACGAATCACAGAAATTGCATACGAAATTATTACAAAAGGCACAATGCCGACTTAAGAACAAGAGGACTGACACTCTCACCTTCTACGATTTGAACCTCTCCTTTGAGTCCAGTTT
The DNA here is from genome assembly GCF_021461385.2 of Schistocerca piceifrons. Taxonomy (NCBI): domain Eukaryota; kingdom Metazoa; phylum Arthropoda; class Insecta; order Orthoptera; family Acrididae; genus Schistocerca; species Schistocerca piceifrons. The sequence continues at coordinate 123,271 of NW_025729018.1, read as the reverse complement.
CAGATTCCGATGCTTCACTTCAGGTATACTGTATACCTTGCACCTTCTTATTGACGATGAAGCACAGAAATTGCATTCGAATTTAATACAAAAGGCACAAGGCCGACTTAAGTACAAGAGGACTGACACTCTCAACTTCTATGATTTGAACCTCTCCTGCGAGTCCAGTTTTAGATTCCGATGCTACACTTCAGGTTTACTGTATTCCTTGCAATTTCGTAATAACGATGAAACACAGAAATAGCATTGGAATTAAATTCAAAAGGCACAATGCCGACTTAAGTACAAAAGGACTGACACTCTAACTTTCTATGATTTGAACCTCTCCTGTGAGTCCAGTATTAGATTCCGATGCTTTACTTCAGGTTTACTGTATCCCTTTGACCTTCTTATTGACGATGAAACACAGAAATTGCATCCGAATTTAATACAAAAGGCACTATACCGCTTTAAGTACAATAGGACTGACACTCTAACTTTCTATGATTTGAACCTCTCCTGTGAGTCCAGTTTTAGATTCCGATACTTCACTTCAGGTTTACTGTATACCTTGCACCTTCTTATTGACGATGAAACACAGAAATCGCATCCGAATTTAATACAAATGGCACAACGCCAACTTAAGTGGAAGAGGACTGACACTCCCACTTTCTATGATTTGAACCGCTCCTGTGAGTCCAGTTATAGATTCCGATGCTTCACTTTAGGTTTACTGTTTGCCTTGGACCTTCTTATTGACGATGAAACACAGAAATTGCATCGAATTTAATACAAAAGGCACAATGCCGACTTAAGTACAAGTGGAATGACACTCTCACTTTCTACGATTGGAACCTCTCCTGTGAGTCCAGTTTTAGATTCCGATGCTTCACTTCTGGTTTACTGTATCCCTTGGACCTTCTTATTGACGATGAAACACAGAAATTACTTCCGAATTTAATACAAAAGGCACAATGCCGACTTAAGTACAAGAGGACTGATACTCTAACTTTCTGTGATTTGAACCTCTCCTGCGAGTCCAGTTTTAGATTCCGATGCTACACTTCCGGTTTACTGTATACCTTGCACCTTCGTAATGACGATGAAACACAGAAATTGCAACGGAATTAAATTCAAAAAACACAATGCCTACTTAAGTACATTATAACTGACACTCTAACTTTCTATGATTTGAACCTCTCCAGTGAGTCCATTATTAGATTCCGATGCTTTACTTCAGGTTAACTGTATCCCTTTGACCTTCCTATTGACGAGGATACACAGAAATTGCATCCGAATTTCATACAAAAGGCACTATACTGCCTTAAGTACAATCGGACTGACACTCTAACTTTCTATGATTTGAACGTCTCCTGTGAGTCCAATTTTAGATTCCGATACTTCACTTCAGGTTTACTGTATACCTTGCACCTTCTTATTGACGATGAAACACAGAAATCGCATCCGAATTTAATACAAATGGCACAATGCCGACTTAAGTACAAGAGGACTGACACTCTCACTTTCTATGATTTGAACCTCTCCTGTGAGTCCAGTTTTAGAATCCTATGTTTCACTTCAGGTTTACTGTATGCCTAGCACCTTCTTATTGTGATGAAACACAGATATTGCATCCGAATACAATACAAAAGCACAAGGCGGACTTAAGTAAAAGAGGACTGACACTCTCACCTTCTATGATTTGAACCTCTCCTGTGAGTCCAGTTTTAGATTCCGATGCTTCACTTCAGGTTTACTGTATCCCTTGGACCTTCTTATTGACGATTACACACAGAAATTGCATCCGAATTTAATACAAAAGACACAATGCCGACTTAAGTAAAAGAGGACTGATAGTCTAACTTTCTATGATTTGAACCTCTCCTGTGAGTCCAGTCTTAGATTCCGATGCTCCACTTCAGGATTACTGTATAACTTGCATCTTCCTATTGACGACGAATCACAGAAATTGCATACGAAATTATTACAAAAGGCACAATGCCGACTTAAGTACAAGAGGACTGACACTCTCACCTTCTACGATTTGAACCTCTCCTTTGAGTCCAGTTTCAGATTCCGATGCTTCACTTCAGGTATACTGTATAACTTGCACCTTCTTATTGACGATGAAGCACAGAAATTGCATTCGAATTTAGTACAAAACGCACAATGCCGACTTAAGTACAAGAGGACTGACACTCTCAACTTCTATGATTTGAACCTCTCCTGCGAGTCCAGCTTTAGATTCCGATGCTACACTTCAGGTTTACTGTATTCCTTGCAATTTCGTAATAACGATGAAACACAGAAATAGCATTGGAATTAGATTCAAAAGGCACAAAGCCGACTTAAGTACAAAAGGACTGACACTCTAACTTTCTATGATTTGAACCACTCCTGTGAGTCCAGTTTTAGAATCCGATGCTTCACTTCAGGTTTACTGTATATCGTGCACCTTCTTATTGACGATGAATAACAGAAATTGCATCTGAAATTAATACAAAAGGCACAATGCCGACTTAAGTACAAGAGGACTGACACTCTCACTTTCTACGATTTGAACCTCTCCTGAGAGTCCAGTTTTAGATTCCGATGCTTCACTTTATGTTTACTGTATCCCTTGGACCTTCTTATTGACGATTAAACACAGAAATTGCATCCGAATTTAATACAAATGACATAATGCCGACTTAAGTAAAAGAGGACTGACACTGTAACTTTCTATGATTTGAACCTCTCCTGTGAGTCCAGTCTTAGTTCCCGTTGCTTCACTTCAGGTTTACTGTATAACTTGCACCTTCCTATTGACGATGAATCACCGAAATTGCATCCGAAATTAATACAAAATGCACAATGACGATTTAAGTACAAGAGGACTGAAACTCTCACTTTCTACGATTTGAACCTCTCCTTTGAGTCCAGTTTCAGATTCCGATGCTTCACTTCAGGTTTACTGTATACCTTGCACCTTCTTATTGACGATGAAGCACAGAAATTGCATTCGAATTTAATACAAAAGGCACAATGCCGACTTAAGTACAAGAGGACTGGCACTCTCACTTTCTATGATTTGAACCTCTCCTGTGAGTCCAGTTTTAGATTCCCATGCTTCACTTCAGGTTTACTGTATACTTTGCACCTTCTAATTGACGATGAAACACAGAAATTGCATCCGAATTTAATACAAAAGGCACATTGCCGGCTTAAATACAAGAGGACTGACACACTAAGTATCTATGCTTTGAACCTCTCCTGTGAGTCCAGTTTTAGATTCCGATGCTTCACTTCAGGTTTACTGTATACCTTGCACCTTCTTATTGACGATGAAACACAGATTTTGCATCCGAATTTAATACAAAAGGCACAATGCCGACATAAGTACAAGAGGAGTGACACTCTCACTTTCCACGATTTCAACCTCTCCTTTGAGTCCAGTTTCAGATTCCGATGCTACACTTCAGGTTTACTGTATACCTTGCACCTTCTTATTGTCGATGAAGCACAGAAATTGAATTCGAATTTAATTCAAAAGGCACAATGCCGACTTAAGTAAAAGAGGACTGACACTCTCACTTTCTATGATTTGAACCTCTCCTGTGAGTCCAGTTTTAGATTCCGATGCTTCACTTCAGGTTTACTGTATACCGTGCACCTTCTTATTGACGATGAATAACAGAAATTGCATCTGAAATTAATACAAAAGGCACAATGCCGACTTAAGTACAAGAGGACTGACACTCTCACTTTCTACGATTTAAACCTCTCCTGAGAGTCCAGTTTTATATTCCGATGCTTCACTTAAGGTTTACTGTATCCCTTGGACCTTCTTATTGACGATTAAACACAGAAATTGCATCCGAATTAAATAGAAAAGACACAATGCCGACTTAAGTAAAAGAGGACTGACACTCTAACTTTCTATGATTTGAACCTCTCCTGTGAGTCCAGTCTTAGATTCCGATGCTTCACTTCTGGTTTACTGTATAACGTGCACCTTCCTATTGACGACGAATCACAAAAATTGCATCCGAAATTAATACAAAAGGCACAATGCCGACTTAAGTACAAGAGGACTGACACTCTCACCTTCGACGATTAGAACCTCTCCTTTGAGTCCAGTTTCAGATTCCGATGCTTCACTACAGGTTTACTGTATAACTTGCACCTTCCTAATGACGATGAATCACAGAAATTGCATCCGAAATTAATACAAAAGGCACAATGCCGACTTAAGTACAAGAGGACTGACACTCTCACTTTCTACGATTTGAACCTCTCCTTTGAGTCCAGTTTCAGATTCCGATCCCTCACTTCAGGTTTACTGTATACCTTGCACCTTCTTATTGACGATGAAGCACAGAAATTGCATTCGAATTTAATACAAAAGGCACAATGCCGACTTAAGTACAAGAGGACTGACACTCTCACTTTCTATGATTTGAACCCCTCCTGTGAGTCCAGTATTAGATTCCCATGCTTCAATTCAGGTTTACTGTATACTTTGCACCTTCTAATTGACGATGAAACACAGAAATTGCATCCGAATTTAATACAAATGGCACAACGCCGACTTAAGTGCAAGAGGACTGACACTCTCACTTTCTACGATTTGAACCTCTCCTATGAGTCCAGTTATAGATTCCGATGCTTCACTTCAGGTTTAGTGTATCCCTATGACCTTCTTATTGACGATGAAACACAGATATTACATCCGAATTTAGGACAAAAGAGACAATGCCGACTTAAGTACAAGAGGACTGACACTCTAACTTTATATGATTTGAACCTCTCCTGCTAGTCCAGTTTTAGATTCCGATGCTTCACTTCAGGTTTACTGTATACCTTGCACCTTCTTATTGACGATGAAACACAGAAATTGCATCCGAATTTAATACAAAAGGCAAAATGCCGACTTAAGTACAAGAGGACTGAAACTCTCACTTTCTACGATTTTAACCTTTCCTGTGAGTCCAGTTTTAGATTCCGATGCTTCACTTCAGATATAGTGTATCCCTTGGACCTTCTTAGTGACGATGAAACACAGAAATTGCATCCAAATTTAATACAAAATTCACAATGCCGACTTAAGAAAAGAGGACTGACACTCTCACTTTCTATGATTTAAACCTCTCCTGTGACTCCAGTTTTAGATTACGATGCTTCACTTAAGGTTTACTGTATTCCTTGCACATTCTTGTTGACGATGAATAACAGAAATTGCATCAGAAATTAATACAAAAGACACAATGCCGACTTAAGTACAAGAGGACTGACACTCTCGCTTTCTACGATTTGAGCCTCTTCTGTGAGTCCAGTCTTAGATTCCGATGCTTCAGGTTTACTGTATCCCCTGGCCTTCATATTGACGAAGAAACACAGAAATTGCATCCGAATTTAATACAAAAGGCACATTGCTGACTTAAGTACAAGAGGACTGACACACTAACTTTCTATGCTTTGAACCTCTCCTGTGAGTCCAGTTTTAGATTCCGATGCTACACTTCAGGTATACTGTATACCTTGGACCTTCTTACTGACGATGATGCACAGAAATTGCATTCGAATTTAATTCAAAAGGCACAATGCCGACTTAAGTACAAGAGGAGTGACACTCTCACTTTCCACGATTTCAACCTCTCCTTTGAGTCCAGTTTCAGATTCCGATGCTACACTTCAGGTTTACTGTATCCCTTGGACCTTCTTATTGACGATTACACACAGAAATTGCATCCGAATTTAATACAAAAGACACAATGCCGACTTAAGTAAAAGAGGACTGATAGTCTAACTTTCTATGATTTGAACCTCTCCTGTGAGTCCAGTCTTAGATTCCGATGCTCCACTTCAGGATTACTGTATAACTTGCATCTTCTTATTGACGATGAAACACAGAAATTGCATCCGAATTTAATACAAAAGGCACAATGCCGACATAAGTACAAGAGGAGTGACACTCTCACTTTCCACGATTTCAACCTCTCCTTTGAGTCCAGTTTCAGATTCCGATGCTACACTTCAGGTTTACTGTATCCCTTGGACCTTCTTATTGACGATTACACACAGAAATTGCATCCGAATTTAATACAAAAGACACAATGCCGACTTAAGTAAAAGAGGACTGATAGTCTAACTTTCTATGATTTGAACCTCTCCTGTGAGTCCAGTCTTAGATTCCGATGCTCCACTTCAGGATTACTGTATAACTTGCATCTTCCTATTGACGACGAATCACAGAAATTGCATACGAAATTATTACAAAAGGCACAATGCCGACTTAAGTACAAGAGGACTGACACTCTCACCTTCTACGATTTGAACCTCTCCTTTGAGTCCAGTTTCAGATTCCGATGCTTCACTTCAGGTATACTGTATAACTTGCACCTTCTTATTGACGATGAAGCACAGAAATTGCATTCGAATTTAGTACAAAACGCACAATGCCGACTTAAGTACAAGAGGACTGACACTCTCAACTTCTATGATTTGAACCTCTCCTGCGAGTCCAGCTTTAGATTCCGATGCTACACTTCAGGTTTACTGTATTCCTTGCAATTTCGTAATAACGATGAAACACAGAAATAGCATTGGAATTAGATTCAAAAGGCACAAAGCCGACTTAAGTACAAAAGGACTGACACCCTAACTTTCTATGATTTGAACCACTCCTGTGAGTCCAGTTTTAGAATCCGATGCTTCACTTCAGGTTTACTGTATATCGTGCACCTTCTTATTGACGATGAATAACAGAAATTGCATCTGAAATTAATACAAAAGGCACAATGCCGACTTAAGTACAAGAGGACTGACACTCTCACTTTCTACGATTTGAACCTCTCCTGAGAGTCCAGTTTTAGATTCCGATGCTTCACTTTAGGTTTACTGTATCCCTTGGACCTTCTTATTGACGATTAAACACAGAAATTGCATCCGAATTTAATACAAATGACATAATGCCGACTTAAGTAAAAGAGGACTGACACTGTAACTTTCTATGATTTGAACCTCTCCTGTGAGTCCAGTCTTAGTTCCCGTTGCTTCACTTCAGGTTTACTGTATAACTTGCACCTTCCTATTGACGATGAATCACCGAAATTGCATCCGAAATTAATACAAAATGCACAATGACGATTTAAGTACAAGAGGACTGAAACTCTCACTTTCTACGATTTGAACCTCTCCTTTGAGTCCAGTTTCAGATTCCGATGCTTCACTTCAGGTTTACTGTATACCTTGCACCTTCTTATTGACGATGAAGCACAGAAATTGCATTCGAATTTAATACAAAAGGCACAATGCCGACTTAAGTACAAGAGGACTGGCACTCTCACTTTCTATGATTTGAACCTCTCCTGTGAGTCCAGTTTTAGATTCCCATGCTTCACTTCAGGTTTACTGTATACTTTGCACCTTCTAATTGACGATGAAACACAGAAATTGCATCCGAATTTAATACAAAAGGCACATTGCCGGCTTAAATACAAGAGGACTGACACACTAAGTATCTATGCTTTGAACCTCTCCTGTGAGTCCAGTTTTAGATTCCGATGCTTCACTTCAGGTTTACTGTATACCTTGCACCTTCTTATTGACGATGAAACACAGATTTTGCATCCGAATTTAATACAAAAGGCACAATGCTGACATAAGTACAAGAGGAGTGACACTCTCACTTTCCACGATTTCAACCTCTCCTTTGAGTCCAGTTTCAGATTCCGATGCTACACTTCAGGTTTACTGTATACCTTGCACCTTCTTATTGTCGATGAAGCACAGAAATTGAATTCGAATTTAATTCAAAAGGCACAATGCCGACTTAAGTAAAAGAGGACTGACACTCTCACTTTCTATGATTTGAACCTCTCCTGTGAGTCCAGTTTTAGATTCCGATGCTTCACTTCAGGTTTACTGTATACCGTGCACCTTCTTATTGACGATGAATAACAGAAATTGCATCTGAAATTAATACAAAAGGCACAATGCCGACTTAAGTACAAGAGGACTGACACTCTCACTTTCTACGATTTAAACCTCTCCTGAGAGTCCAGTTTTATATTCCGATGCTTCACTTAAGGTTTACTGTATCCCTTGGACCTTCTTATTGACGATTAAACACAGAAATTGCATCCGAATTAAATAGAAAAGACACAATGCCGACTTAAGTAAAAGAGGACTGACACTCTAACTTTCTATGATTTGAACCTCTCCTGTGAGTCCAGTCTTAGATTCCGATGCTTCACTTCTGGTTTACTGTATAACGTGCACCTTCCTATTGACGACGAATCACAAAAATTGCATCCGAAATTAATACAAAAGGCACAATGCCGACTTAAGTACAAGAGGACTGACACTCTCACCTTCGACGATTAGAACCTCTCCTTTGAGTCCAGTTTCAGATTCCGATGCTTCACTACAGGTTTACTGTATAACTTGCACCTTCCTAATGACGATGAATCACAGAAATTGCATCCGAAATTAATACAAAAGGCACAATGCCGACTTAAGTACAAGAGGACTGACACTCTCACTTTCTACGATTTGAACCTCTCCTTTGAGTCCAGTTTCAGATTCCGATCCCTCACTTCAGGTTTACTGTATACCTTGCACCTTCTTATTGACGATGAAGCACAGAAATTGCATTCGAATTTAATACAAAAGGCACAATGCCGACTTAAGTACAAGAGGACTGACACTCTCACTTTCTATGATTTGAACCCCTCCTGTGAGTCCAGTATTAGATTCCCATGCTTCAATTCAGGTTTACTGTATACTTTGCACCTTCTAATTGACGATGAAACACAGAAATTGCATCCGAATTTAATACAAATGGCACAACGCCGACTTAAGTGCAAGAGGACTGACACTCTCACTTTCTACGATTTGAACCTCTCCTGTGAGTCCAGTTATAGATTCCGATGCTTCACTTCAGGTTTAGTGTATCCCTATGACCTTCTTATTGACGATGAAACACAGATATTACATCCGAATTTAGGACAAAAGAGACAATGCCGACTTAAGTACAAGAGGACTGACACTCTAACTTTATATGATTTGAACCTCTCCTGCTAGTCCAGTTTTAGATTCCGATGCTTCACTTCAGGTTTACTGTATACCTTGCACCTTCTTATTGACGATGAAACACAGAAATTGCATCCGAATTTAATACAAAAGGCAAAATGCCGACTTAAGTACAAGAGGACTGAAACTCTCACTTTCTACGATTTTAACCTTTCCTGTGAGTCCAGTTTTAGATTCCGATGCTTCACTTCAGATATAGTGTATCCCTTGGACCTTCTTAGTGACGATGAAACACAGAAATTGCATCCAAATTTAATACAAAATTCACAATGCCGACTTAAGAAAAGAGGACTGACACTCTCACTTTCTATGATTTAAACCTCTCCTGTGACTCCAGTTTTAGATTACGATGCTTCACTTAAGGTTTACTGTATTCCTTGCACATTCTTGTTGACGATGAATAACAGAAATTGCATCAGAAATTAATACAAAAGACACAATGCCGACTTAAGTACAAGAGGACTGACACTCTCGCTTTCTACGATTTGAGCCTCTTCTGTGAGTCCAGTTTTAGATTCCGATGCTTCAGGTTTACTGTATCCCCTGGCCTTCATATTGACGAAGAAACACAGAAATTGCATCCGAATTTAATACAAAAGGCACATTGCTGACTTAAGTACAAGAGGACTGACACACTAACTTTCTATGCTTTGAACCTCTCCTGTGAGTCCAGTTTTAGATTCCGATGCTACACTTCAGGTATACTGTATACCTTGGACCTTCTTACTGACGATGATGCACAGAAATTGCATTCGAATTTAATTCAAAAGGCACAATGCCGACTTAAGTACAAGAGGACGGACACACACTTTCTATGATTGGAACCTCTCCTGTGAGTCCAGTTTTAGATTCCGATGCTTCACTTCAGGTTTACTGTATGCCTTGGACCTTCTTATTGACGATGAAACCCAGAAATTGCATCCGAATTTAATACAAATGGCACAACGCCGACTTAAGTGCAAGAGTACTGACACTCTCACTTTCTACGATTTGAACCTCTCCTGTGAGTCCAGTTATAGATTCCGATGCTTCACTTTAGGCTTACTGTATCCCTTGGACCTTCTTAATGACGATGAAACACAGAAATGGCATCGGAATTTAATGCAAAAGACACAAAGCCGACTTAAGTAAAAGAGGACTGACACTCTCGCTTTCTATGATTTGAACCTCTCCTGTGAGTCCAGATTTAGATTCCGATGCTTCACTTCAGGTTTACTGTATCCCTTGGACCTTCTTATTGACGATGAAACACAGAAATTGCATCCGAATTCAATATAAATAGCACAAGGCCGGCTTAAGTACAAGAGGACTGACACTCTCACTTTCTATGATATGAACCTCTCCTGTGAGTCCAGTTTTAGATTCCGATGCTTCACTTCAGGTTTACTGTATACCTTGCACCTTCTTGTTGACGATGAATAACAGAAATTGCATCAGAAATTAATACAAAAGACACAATGCCGACTTAAGTACAAGAGGACTGACACTCTCGCTTTCTACGATTTGAGCCTCTTCTGTGAGTCCAGTTTTAGATTCCGATGCTTCAGGTTTACTGTATCCCCTGGAATTCATATTGACGATGAAACACAGAAATTGCATCCGAATTTAATACAAATGGCACAATGGCGACTTAAGTACTAGATGACAGACTCTCTAACTTTCTATGATTAGAAACTCTCCTGTGAGTCCAGTTTTAGACTCCGCTGCTTCACTTCAGGTTCGCTGTATCCCTTGGATCTTCTTAATGACGATGAAACACAGAAATAGCAAATGTGTGTGAAATGCTATGGGACTTAACTGCTAAGGTCATCAGTCCCTAATCTTACACACTACTTAACCTAAATTATCCTAAGGACAAACACAACACCCATGCCCGAGGGAGGACTCGAACCTCCGACGGGACCAGCCACACAACAGAAATTACATCCGAATTTAATACAAAAGGCACAATGGCGACTTATGTACAAGAGGACTGACACTCTCACTTTCTATGATTTGAACCTCACTTGTGAGTCCAGTTTTAGATTCCGATGCTTCACTTCAGGTTTACTGTATACCTTGGACCTTTGTAATGACGATGATACACAGAAATTGCATCGGAATTAAATTCAAAATGCACAATGCCGACTTAAGTACGAGAGGACTGACACTCTCACCTTCTACGATTTGAACCTCTCCTTTGAGTCAAGTCTTAGATTCCGATGCTTCACTTCAGGTTTACTGTATAACTTGCACCTTCCTATTGACGACGAATCACAGAAATTGCATCAGAAATTAATACAAAAGACACAATGCCGACTTAAGTACAAGAGGACTGACACTCTCGCTTTCTACGGTTTGAGCCTCTTCTGTGAGTCCAGTTTTAGATTCTGATGCTTCAGGTTTACTGTATCCCCTGGCCTTCATATTGACGATGAAACACAGAAATTGCATCCGAATTTAATGCAAAAGGCACATTGCCGACTTAAGTACAAGAGGACTGACACACTAACTCTCTATGCTTTGAACCTCTCTGTGAGTCCAGTTGTAAATTCCGATGCTACACTTCAGGTATACTGTATACCTTGGACCTTCTTACTGACGATGATGCACAGAAATTGCATTCGAATTTAATTCAAAAGGCACAATGCCGACTTAAGTACAAGAGGACGGACACTCTCACTTTCTATGATTGGAACCTCTCCTGTGAGTCCAGTTTTAGATTCCGTTGCTTCACCTCAGGTTTACTGTATGCCTTGAACCTTCTTATTGACGATGAAACACAGAAATTGCATCCGAATTTAATACAAATGGCACAACGCCGACTTAAGTGCAAGAGGACTGACACTCTCACTTTCTACGATTTAAACCTCTCCTGTGAGTCCAGTTATAGATTCCGATGCTTCACTTTAGGTTTACTGTATCCCTTGGACCTTCTTAATGACGATGAAACACAGAAATTGCATCGGAATTTAATACAAAAGGCACAAAGCCGACTTAAGTAAAAGAGGGCTGACACTCTCACTTTCTATGATATGAACCTCTCCTGTGAGTCCAGTTTTAGATTCCGATGCTTCACTTCAGGTTCACTGTATACCTTGCACCTTCTTGTTGACGATGAATAACAGAAATTGCATTCGAATTTAATACAAAAGGCACAATGCCGACTTAAGTAAAAGAGGACTGACACTCTCACATTCTTTGATTTGAACCTCTCCTGTGAGTCCAGTTTTAGATTCCGATGCTTCACTTAAGGTTTACTGTATACCTTGCACCCTCTTATTGACGATGAATCACAGAGATTGCATCCGAATTTAATACAAAAGGCACAATGGAGACTTATGTACAAGAGGACTGACACTCTCACTTTCTATGATTTGAACCTCACTTGTGAGTCCAGTTTTAGATTCCGATGCTTCACTTCAGGTTTACTGTACACCTTGCACCTTCGTAATGACGATGATACACAGAAATTGCATCGGAATTCAATTCAAAATGCACAAAGCCGACTTAAGTACGAGAGGACTGACACTCTCAACTTCTACGATTTGAACCTCTCCTTTGAGTCCAGTCTTAGATTCCGATGCTTCACATCAGGTTTAGTGTATAACTTGCACTTTCCTATTGACGACGAATCACAGAAATTGCATCCGAAATTAATACAAAAGGCACAATGCCGACTTAAGTACAAGAGGACTGACACTCTCACCTTCTACGATTTGAACCTCTCCTTTGAGTCCAGTTTCAGATTCCGATGCTTCACTTCAGGTTTACTGTATACCTTGCACCTTCTTATTGACGCTGAAACACAGAAATTGCATTGGAAATACATTCAAAAGGCACAATGCCGACTTAAGCACAAAAGGACTGACACTCTAACTTCCTATGATTTGAACCTCTCCTGTGAGTCCAGTATTAGATTCCGATGCTTTACTTCAGGTTTACTGTATCATTTTGACCTTCTTATTGACGATGAAACACAGAAATTGCATCCGAATTTAATACAAAAGGCACTATACCGCCTTAAGTACAATAGGACTGACACTCTAACTTTCTATGATTTGAACCTCTCCTGTGAGTCCAGTTTTAGATTCCGATACTTCACTTCAGGTTACTGTATACCTTGCACCTTCTTATTGACGATGAAACACAGAAATCGCATCCGAATTTGATACAAATGGCACAATGCCGACTTAAGTACAAGAGGACAGACACTCTCACTTTCTATGATTTGAACCTCTCCTGTGAGTCCAGTTTTAGAATACGATGCTTCACTTCACGTTTACTGTATAACTTGCACCTTCCTATTGACGATGAATCACAGAAATTGCATCCGAATTTAATACAAATGGCACAACGCCGACTTAAGTGCAACAGGACTGACACTCTCACTTTCTTCGATTTCAACCTCTCTTGTGAGTCCAGTTATAGATTCCGATGCTTCACTTCAGGTTACTGTATACCTTGCACCTTCTTATTGATGATGAAACACAGAAATCGCATCCGAATTTGATACAAATGGCACAATGCCGACTTAAGTACAAGAGGACTGACACTCTCACTTTCTATGATTTGAACCTCTCCTGTGAGTCCAGTTTTAGATTCCGATGCTTCACTTCAGATATAGTGTATCCCTTGGACCTTCTTAGTGACGATGAAACACAGAAATTGCATCCAAATTTAATACAAAATTCACAATGCCGACTTAAGAAAAGAGGACTGACACCCTCACTTTCTATGATTTAAACCTCTCCTGTGACTCCAGTTTTAGATTACGATGCTTCACTTAAGGTTTACTGTATTCCTTGCACATTCTTGTTGACGATGAATAACAGAAATTGCATCAGAAATTAATACAAAAGACACAATGCCGACTTAAGTACAAGAGGACTGACACTCTCGCTTTCTACGATTTGAGCCTCTTCTGTGAGTCCAGTTTTAGAATCCGATGCTTCAGGTTTACTGTATCCCCTGGCCTTCATATTGACGAAGAAACACAGAAATTGCATCCGAATTTAATACAAAAGGCACATTGCTGACTTAAGTACAAGAGGACTGACACACTAACTTTCTATGCTTTGAACATCTCCTGTGAGTCCAGTTTTAGATTCCGATGCTACACTTCAGGTATACTGTATACCTTGGACCTTCTTACTGACGATGATGCACAGAAATTGCATTCGAATTTAATTCAAAAGGCACAATGCCGACTTAAGTACAAGAGGACGGACACTCTCACTTTCTATGATTGGAACCTCTCCTGTGAGTCCAGTTTTAGATTCCGATGCTTCACTTCAGGTTTACTGTATGCCTTGGACCTTCTTATTGACGATGAAACACAGAAATTTCATCCGAATTTAATACAAATGGCACAACGCCGACTTAAGTGCAAGAGGACTGACACTCTCACTTTCTACGATTTGAACCTCTCCTGTGAGTCCAGTTATAGATTCCGATGCTTCACTTTAGGTTTACTGTATCCCTTGGACCTTCTTAATGACGATGAAACACAGAAATGGCATCGGAATTTAATGCAAAAGACACAAAGCCGACTTAAGTAAAAGAGGACTGACACTCTCACTTTCTATGATTTGAACCTCTCCTGTGAGTCCAGATTTAGATTCCGATGCTTCATTTCAGGTTTACTGTATCCCTTGGACCTTCTTATTGACGATGAAACACAGAAATTGCATCCGAATTTAATATAAATGGCACAAGGCCGGCTTAAGTACAAGAGGACTGACACTCTCACTTTCTATGATATGAACCTCTCCTGTGAGTCCAGTTTTAGATTCCGATGCTTCACTTCAGGTTTACTGTATACCTTGCACCTTCTTGTTGACGATGAATAACAGAAATTGCATCTGAAATTAATACAAAAGGCACAATGCCGACTTAAGTACAAGAGGACTGACACTCTCACTTTCTACGATTTGAACCTCTTCTGTGAGTCCAGTTTTAGATTCCGATGCTTCAATTCAGGTTTACTGTATCCCTTGGACCTTCTAATTGACGATGAAACACAGAAATTGCATCCGAATTTAATACAAAAGGCACAATGCCGACTTAAGTAAAAGAGGACTGACACTCTCACTTTCTATGATTTAAACCTCCCCTGTGAGTCCAGTTTTAGATTCCGATGCTTCAGGTTTACTGTATCCCCTGGAATTCATATTGACGATGAAACACAGAAATTGCATCCGAATTTAATACAAATGGCACAATGGCGACTTAAGTACAAGATGACAGACTCTCTAACTTTCTATGATTTGAAACTCTCCTGTGAGTCTAGTTTTAGACTCCGCTGCTTCACTTCAGGTTCACTGTATCCCTTGGATCTTCTTATTGACGATGAAACACAGAAATTGCAAATGTGTGTGAAATGCTATGGGACTTAACTGCTAAGGTCATCAGTCCCTAATCTTACACACTACTTAACCTAAATTATCCTAAGGACAAACACAACACCCATGGCCGAGGGAGGACTCGAACCTCCGACGGGACCAGCCACACAACAGAAATTACATCCGAATTTAATACAAGAGGCACAATGGCGACTTATGTACAAGAGGACTGACACTCTCACTTTCTATGATTTGAACCTCACTTGTGAGTCCAGTTTTAGATTCCGATGCTTCACTTCAGGTTTACTGTATACCTTGGACCTTTGTAATGACGATGATACACAGAAATTGCATCGGAATTAAATTCAAAATGCACAATGCCGACTTAAGTACGAGAGGACTGACACTCTCACCTTCTACGATTTGAACCTCTCCTTTGAGTTCAGTCTTAGATTCCGATGCTTCACTTCAGGTTTACTGTATAACTTGCACCTTCCCATTGACGACGAATCACAGAAATTGCATCAGAAATTAATACAAAAGACACAATGCCGACTTAAGTACAAGAGGACTGACACTCTCGCTTTCTACGATTTGAGCCTCTTCTGTGAGTCCAGTTTTAGATTCTGATGCTTCAGGTTTACTGTATCCCCTGGCCTTCATATTGACGATGAAACACAGAAATTGCATCCGAATTTAACACAAAAGGCACATTGCCGACTTAAGTACAAGAGGACTGACACACTAACTCTCTATGCTTTGAACCTCTCTGTGAGTCCAGTTGTAAATTCCGATGCTACACTTCAGGTATACTGTATACCTTGGACCTTCTTACTGACGATGATGCACAGAAATTGCATTCGAATTTAATTCAAAAGGCACAATGCCGACTTAAGTACAAGAGGACGGACACTCTCACTTTCTATGATTGGAACCTCTCCTGTGAGTCCAGTTTTAGATTCCGTTGCTTCACCTCAGGTTTACTGTATGCCTTGAACCTTCTTATTGACGATGAAACACAGAAATTGCATCCGAATTTAATACAAATGGCACAACGCCGACTTAAGTGCAAGAGGACTGACTCTCTCACTTTCTACGATTTAAACCTCTCCTGTGAGTCCAGTTATAGATTCCGATGCTTCACTTTAGGTTTACTGTATCCCTTGGACCTTCTTAATGACGATGAAACACAGAAATTGCATCGGAATTTAATACAAAAGGCACAAAGCCGACTTAAGTAAAAGAGGACTGACACTCTCACTTTCTATGATATGAACCTCTCCTGTGAGTCCAGTTTTAGATTCCGATGCTTCACTTCAGGTTCACTGTATACCTTGCACCTTCTTGTTGACGATGAATAACAGAAATTGCATCCGAATTTAATACAAAAGGCACAATGCCGACTTAAGTAAAAGAGGACTGACACTCTCACATTCTATGATTTGAACCTCTCCTGTGAGTCCAGTTTTAGATTCCGATGCTTCACTTAAGGTTTACTGTATACCTTGCACCCTCTTATTGACGATGAATCACAGAGATTGCATCCGAATTTAATACAAAAGGCACAATGCCGACTTAAGTACAAGAGGACTGACACTCTCACTTTCTATGATTTGAACCTCACTTGTGATTCCAGTTTTAGATTCCGATGCTTCACTTCAGGTTTACTGTACACCTTGCACCTTCGTAATGACGATGATACACAGAAATTGCATCGGAATTCAATTCAAAATGCACAAAGCCGACGTAAGTACGAGAGGACCGATACTCTCACCTTCTACGATTTGAACCTCTCCTTTGAGTCCAGTCTTAGATTCCGATGCTTCACATCAGGTTTAGTGTATAACTTGCACTATCCTATTGACGACGAATCACAGAAATTGCATCCGAAATTAATACAAAAGGCACAATGCCGACTTAAGTACAAGAGGACTGACACTCTCACCTTCTACGATTTGAACCTCTCCTTTGAGTCCAGTTTCAGATTCCGATGCTTCACTTCAGGTTTACTGTATACCTTGCACCTTCTTATTGACGATGAAACACAGAAATTGCATTGGAATTAAATTCAAAAGGCACAATGCCGACTTAAGTACAAAAGCACTGACACTCTAACTTCCTATGATTTGAACCTCTCCTGTGAGTCCAGTATTAGATTCCGATGCTTTACTTCAGGTTTACTGTATCCCTTTGACCTTCTTATTGACGATGAAACACAGAAATTGCATCCGAATTTAATACAAAAGGCACTATACCGCCTTAAGTACAATAGGACTGACACTCTAACTTTCTATGATTTGAACCTCTCCTGTGAGTCCAGTTTTAGATTCCGATACTTCACTTCAGGTTACTGTATACCTTGCACCTTCTTATTGACGATGAAACACAGAAATCGCATCCGAATTTGATACAAATGGCACAATGCCTACTTAAGTACAAGAGGACTGACACTCTCACTTTCTATGATTTGAACCTCTCCTGTGAGTCCAGTTTTAGAATACGATGCTTCACTTCACGTTTACTGTATAACTTGCACCTTCCTATTGACGATGAATCACAGAAATTGCATCCGAATTTAATACAAATGGCACAACGCCGACTTAAGTGCAACAGGACTGACACTCTCACTTTCTTCGATTTGAACCTCTCCTGTGAGTCCAGTTATAGATTCCGATGCTTCACTTCAGGTTTACTGTATTCCTTAGACCTTCTTATTGACGATGAAACACAGAAATTACATCCGAATTTAATACAAAAGGCACATTGCCGACTTAAGTACAAGAGGACTGACACACTAACTTTCTATGCTTTGAACCTCTCCTGAGAGTCCAGTTTTAGATTCCGAAGCTACACTTCAGGTATACTGTATACCTTGCACCTTCTTACTGACGATGAAGCACTGAAATTGCATTCGAATTTAATTCAAAAGGCTCAATGCCGACTTAAGTACAAGAGGACGGACACTCTCACTTTCTTTGATTGGAACCTCTCCTGTGAGTCCAGTTTTAGATTCCGATACTTCACTTCAGGTTTACTGTATGCCTTGGACCTTCTTATTGACGATGAAACACAGAAATTGCATCCGAATTTAATATAAATGGCACAAGGCCGACTTAAGTACAAGAGGACTGACACTCTCACTTTCTATGATATGAACCTCTCCTGTGAGTCCAGTTTCAGATTCCGATGCTTCACTTCAGGTTTACTGTATACCTTGCACCTTCCTATTGACGACGAATCACAGAAATTGCATCCAAATTTAATACAAAAGGCACAATGACGACGTAAGTAAAAGAGGACTGACACACTCACTTTCCATGATTTGAACCTCTCCTGTGAGTCCAGTTTTAGAATCCGCTGCTTCACTTCAGGTTTACTGTATACCTTGCACCTTCTTATTGAGATGAAACACAGATATTGCATCCGAATACAATACAAAAGGCACAAGGCGCACTTAAGTAAAAGAGGACTGACACTCTCACTTTCTATGATTTGAACCTCTCCTGTGAGTCCAGTTTTAGAATCCGATGTTTCACTTCAGGTTTACTGTATACCTAGCACCTTCTTATTGTGATGAAACACAGATATTGCATCCGAATACAATACAAAAGGCACAAGGCGGACTTAAGTAAAAGAGGACTGACACTCTCACTTTCTATGATTTGAACCTCTCCTGTGAGTCCTGTTTTAGATTCCGATGCTTCACTTCAGGTTTACTGTATATCGTGCACCTTCTTATTGACGATGAATAACAGAAATTGCATCCGAAATTAATACAAAAGGCACAATGCCGACTTAAGTACAAGAGGACTGACACTCTCACTTTCTACGATTTGAACCTCTCCTGAGAGTCCAGTTTTAGATTCCGATGCTTCACTTCAGGTTTACTGTATCCCTTGGACCTTCTTATTGACGATGAAACACAGAAATTGCATCCGAATTTAATACAAAAGGCAGAATGCCGACTTAAGTAAAAGAGGACAGACACTCTCACTTTCTATGATTTGAACTTCTCCTGTGAGTCCAGTTTCAGATTCCGATGCTTCACTTAAGGTTTACTGTATACCTTGCACCTTCTTATTGACGATGAATCACAGAGATTGCATCCAAATTTAATACAAAAGGCACAATGGCGACTTAAGTACAAGAGGACTGACACTCTAACTTTCTACGATTTGAAACTCTCCTGTGAGTCCAGTTTTAGACTCCGATGCTTCACTTCAGGTTTACTGTATCTCTTGGACTTTCTTATTGACGATGAAACACAGAAATTGCATCAGAATTTAATACAAAAGGCACAATGGCGACTTATGTACAAGAGGACTGACACTCTCACTTTCTATGATTGGAACCTCACTTGCGAGTCCAGTTTTAGATTCCGATGCTTCACTTCAGGTTTACTGTATACCTTGCACCTTCTTATTGACGACGAAACACAGATATTGCATTCGAATTGAATGCAAAAGGCACAATGCGGATTTAAGTAAAAGAGGACTGACACTCTCACTTAACATGATTTTAACCTATCCTGGGAGTCCAGTTTTAGATTCCGATGATTAATTTCAGGTTTACTGTATACCTTGCACATTCTTATTGACGATGAACAACAGAAATTGCATCTGAAATTAATACAAAAGGCACAATGCCGACTTAAGTACAAGAGGACTGACACTCTCACTTTCTACCTTTTGAACCTCTCCTGAGAGTCCAGTTTTAGATTCCGATGCTTCACTTCAGGTTTACTGTATCTCTTGGACCTTCGTATTGACGATTAAACACAGAAATTGCTTCCGAATTTAATACAAAAGACACAATGCCGACTTAAGTAAAAGAGGACTGACACTCCCAGTTTCTATGATTTGAACCTCTCCTGTGAGTCCAGTCATAGATTCCGATGCTTAACTTCAGGTTTATTGTATACCTTGCACCTTCTTATAGACGATGAATCACAGAAATTGCATCGGTATTTTATACAAAAGGCACAATGCCGACTTAAGTACAAGAGGACTGACACTCTCACATTCTACATTTTTAACCTCTCCTGTGAGTCCAGTTTTTGATTCCGATGTTTCACTTCTGGTTTACTGTATCCCTTGGACCTTCTTATTGACGATGAAACACAGAAATTGCATCCGAATTTAATACAAAAGGCACAATGCCGACTGAAGTACAAGAGGACTGACACTCTCACTTTCTATGATTTGAACCTCTCCTGTTAGTCCAGTTTTAGATTCCGATGCTTCACTTCAGGTTTACTGTATACCTTGTACCTTCTTATTGACGATGAAACACAGAAATTGTATCAGAATTTAAAGCAAATGGCACAATGCCGTCTTAAGTGCAAGAGGACTGACACTCTCACTTACTATGATTTGAACCTCTCCTGTGAGTCCAGTTTTAGATTCCGATGCTTCACTTCAGGTTTACTGTATACCTTGCACCTTCTTATTGACGATGAAACACAGATATTGCATCCGAATTCAATACAAAAGGCACAATGCCGACTCAAGTAAAAGAGGACTGACACTCTCACTTTCTATGATTTGAACCTCTATTCTTAGTCCAGTCTTAGATTCCGATGCTTCACATCAGGTTTACTGTATACCTTGCACCTTCTTATTGACGATGAATCACAAAAATTGCATCGGAATTTAATACAAAAGACACAATGCCGACTTAAGTACCAGAGGACTGACACTCTCACTTTCTACGATTTTAAACTCTCCTGTGAGTCCAGGTTTGGATTCCGATGATTCACTTCTGGTTTACTGTATCCCTTGGACCTTCTTATTGACAATGAGACACAGAAATTGCATCCAAATTTAATACAAAAGGCACAATGCCGACTTAAGTACAAGAGGAGTGACACTATAACTTTCTATACTTTGAACCTCTCCTGTGAGTCCAGTTTTAGTTCCGATGCTTCACTTCATGTTTACTGTAGAACTTGGACCTTCTTATTGACGAAGAAACACAGAGTTTGCATCCGAATTTAATACAAAATGCAAAATGCCGACTTAAGTAGAAGAGGACTGACACTCTCACGTTCTATGATTTGAATCTCTCCTGTGGGTCCAGTTTTAGATTCCGATGCTTCACTTCAGGTTTACTGTATACCTTGCACCTTCTTATTGACGATGAAACACAGAAATTGCATTGGAATTAAATTCAAGAGGCACAATGCCGACTTAAGTACAAGAGGACTGACATTCTAACTTTCTATGATTTGAACCTCTCCTGTGAGTCCAGTTTTAGATTCCGATGCTTCACTTCAGGTTTACTGTATGCCTTGCACCTTCATAATGACGATGATACACAGAAATTGCATCGGAATTAAATTCAAAAGGCACTATGCCGACTTAAGTACAAGAGGACTGACACTCTAACTTTCTTTAATTTGAACCTCTCCTGTGAACCCGTTTTAGATTCCGATGCTTCACTTCAGGTTCACTGTATCCCTTGGACCTTCTTATTGACGATGACACACAGAAATTGCATCCGAATTTAATACAAAAGGCACAATACCGACTTAAGTACTAGAGGAGTGACACTCTAAGTTTCTATGATTTGAACCTCTCCCGTGAGTCCAGTTATAGATTCCGATGCTTCACTTCAGGTTTACTGGATACCTTGCAACTTCGTAATGACGATGAAACACAGAAATTCCATCGGAATTAAATTCAAAAGGCACAATGCCGACGTAAGTACAAGAGGACTGACTCTCTAACTTTCTATGATTTCAACCTCTCCTGTGAGTCAAGTTTTAGATTCCGATGCTTTACTTCAGGTTTACTGTATCCCTTTGACCATCTTATTGACGATAAAACACAGAAATTGCATCCAAATTTAATACAAAAGGCACAATACCGATTTAAGTACAAGGGGAGTGACACTTTAACTTTCTATGATTTGAACCTCTCCTGTGAGTCCAGTTTTAGATTCCGATGCTTCACTTCAGGTTTACTGTATCCCTTGGACCTTCTTATTGACGATGAAACACAGAAATTGCATCCGAATTTAGTACAAAAGGCACAATGCCGACTTAAGTACAAGAGGACTGACACTCTAACTTTCTATGCTTTGAACCTCTCCTCTGATTCCAGTTTTAGTTCCGATGCTTCACTTCATGTTTACTGTATACCTTGCTCCTTCTTATTGACGATGAAACACAGAAATTGCATCCGAATTCGAAACAAAAGACACAATGCCTACTTAAGTACAAGAGGACTGACACTCTCACTTTCTACGATTTGAACATCTCCTGTTAGTCCAGTTTTAGATTCCGATGCTTCACTTCAGGTTTACTGTATACCTTGGACTTTCTCTTTGACGATGAAACACAGAAATTGCGTCCGAATTTAATACAATAGACACAATGCCGACTTAAGTAAAAGAGGACTGACACTCTAACTTTCTATTATTTGAACATCTCCTGTGAGTCCAGTTTTAGATTCCGATGCTTCACTTCAGGTTTACCGTATCTCTTAGACCTTCTTATTGACGATGAAACACAGAAATTGCATCCGAATTTAATACAAAAGGCACAATGCCGACTTAAGTTAAAGAGGACTGACACTCTACCTTTCTATGCATTGATCCTCTCCTCTGATTCCAGTTTTAGTTCCGATGCTTCACTTCATGTTTACTGTAGACCTTGGACCTTCTTATTGACGATGAAAGACAGAGTTTGCATCCGAATTTAATACAAAAGGCACAATGCCGACTTAAGAACAAGAGGACTGACACTCTAACTTTCTATGATTTGAACCTCTCCTGTGAGTCCAGTTTTAGATTCCGATGCTTCACTTCAGGTTTACTGTATACCTTGGACTTTCTCTTTGACGATGAAACACAGAAATTGCGTCCGAATTTAATACAATAGACACAATGCCGACTTAAGTAAAAGAGGACTGACACTCTAACTTTCTATTATTTGAACATCTCCTGTGAGTCCAGTTTTAGATTCCGATGCTTCACTTCAGGTTTACTGTATCCCTTGGACCATCTTATTGACGATGAAACACAGAGTTTGCATCCGAATTTAATACAAACGGCACAATGCCGACTTAAGTACGAGAGGACTGACACTCTCTTTTTCTATGATTTGAACCTCTCCTGTGAGTCCAGTTTTAGATTCCGATGCTTCACTTCAGGTTTACTGTATGCCTTGCACCTTCTAATTGGCGATGAAACACAGAAATTGCATCCGAATTTAATACAAATGGCACAACGCCGACTTAGTGCAAGAGGACTGACACTCTCACTTTCTACGAATTGAAGCTCTCCTGTGAGTCCAGTTATAGATTCCGATGCTTCACTTTAGGTTTACTGTATCCCTTGGACCTTCCTATTGACGATGAAACACAGAAATTGCATCGGAATTTTATACAGAAGGCACAAAGCCGACTTAAGTAAAAGAGGACTGACACTCTCACTTTCTATAATTTGAAACCCTACTGGGAGTCCAGTTTTAGATTCCGATGCTTCACTTCAGGTTTACTGTATACCTTGCACCTTCTTATTGACAATGAAACACAGAAATTGCATCCGAATTCAATGCAAAAGGCACAATGCGGATTTAAGTAAAAGAGGACTGACATTCTCACTTTCTATGATTTGAACCTCTCCTGTGAGTCCACTTTTAGATTCCGATGATGCACTTCAGGTTTACTGTATACCTTGCATATTCTTATTGACGATGAACAACAGAAATTGCATCTGAAATTAATACAATAGGCACAATGCCGAATAAGTAAAAGAGGACTGACACTCTCACTTTCTACGATTTGAACTTCTCCTGAGAGTCCAGTTTTAGATTCCGATGATTTACTTCAGGTTTACTGTATCCCTTGGACCTTCTTATTGACGATGAAACACAGAAATTGCATCCGAATTTAATACAAAAGGCACAATACCGACTTAAGTACTAGAGGAGTGACACTCTAAGCTTCTATGACTTGAACCTCTCCTGTGAGTCCACTTTTAGTTCCGATGCTTCACTTCATGTTTACTGTAGACCTTGGACCTTCTTATTGACGATGAAACACAGAGTTTGCATCCGAATTTAATACAAATGGCACAATGCCGACTTAAGTGCAAGAGGACTGACACTCTCACTTTCTATGATTTGAACCTCTCCTGTGAGTCCAGTTTTAGATTCCGATGCCTCACTTCAGGTTTACTGTATACCTTGCACCTTCTTATTGACGATGAAACACAGATATTGCATCAGATTTTAAAACAAATGGCACAATGCCGTTTTAAGTGCAAGAGGACTGACACTCTCACTTACTATGATTTGAACCTCTCGTGTGAGTCCAGTTTTAGATTCCGATGCTTCACTTCAGGTTTATTGCATACCTTGCACCTTCTTATTGACGATGAAACACAGAAATTGCATCCGAATTCAATACAAAAGGCACAATGCAGACACAAGTAAAAGAGGACTGACACTCTCACTTTCTATGATTTGAACCTCTCCTGTGAGTCCAGTCTTAGATTCCGATGCTTCACTTCAGGTTTACTGTATACCTTGCACCTTCTTATTGACGATGAATCACAGAAATTGCATCGGAATTTAATACAAAATGCACAATGCAGACTTAAGTACAAGAGGACTGACACTCTCACGTTCTATGATTTGAATCTCTCCTGTGGGTCCAGTTTTAGGTTCCGATGCTTCACTTCAGGTTTACCGTATACCTTGCGCTTTCTTATTGACGATGAAACACAGATATTGCATCCGAATTTAATACAAAAGGCACAATACCGACTTAAAAACAAGAGGAGTGACACTCTAAGTATCTATGATTTGATCCTCTCCTGTGAGTCCAGTTTTTGATACCGATGCTTCACTTCAGGTTCACTGTATCCCTTGGACCTTTTTATTGACGATGAAACACAGAAATTGCATCCGAATTTAATACAAAAGGCACAATGCCGACTTAAGTACAAGAGGACTGACACCCTCACTTTCTATGATTTGAACCTCTCCTGTGCGTCCAGTTTTAGATTCCGATGCTTCACTTCAGGTTTACAGTATACCTTGCACCTTCTTATTGACGATGAATCACAGAAATTGCATCGGAATTTAATATAAATGGCACAATGCCGACTTAAGTACATGAGGACTGACACTCTCACTTTCTATGATATGAACCTCTCCTGTGAGTCCAGTTTTAGATTCCGATGCTTCACTTCAGGTTTACTGTATATCTTGCACCTTCTTGTTGACGATGAATAACAGAAATTGCATCTGAAATTAATACAAAAGGCACAATGCGGACTTAAGTACAAGAGGACTGACACTCTAACTTTCTATGATTTGAACCTCTCCTGTGAGTCCAGTTTTAGATTCCGATGCTACACTTCAGGTTTACTGTATCCCTTGGACCTTCTTATTGACGATGAAACACAGAAATTGCATCCGAATATAATACAAAAGGCACAATACCGACTTAAAAACAAGAGGAGTGACACTCTAAGTTTCTATGATTTGAAGCTCTCCCGTGAGTCCAGTTATAGATTACGATGCATGACTTCAGGTTTACTGTATCCCTTGGACCATCTTATTGACGATGAGACACAGAGTTTGCATCCGAATTTAATACAAAAGGCACAAAGCCGACTTAAGTAAAAGAGGACTGACACTCTCACTTTCTATGATTTGAACCTCTCCTGGGAGTCCAGTTTTAGATTCCGATGCTTCACTTCAGTTTTACTGTATCCCTTGGACCATCTTATTGACGATGAAACACAGAAATTGCATCCGAATTTAATACAAATGGCACAACGCCGACATAAGTGCAAGACGACTGACACTCTCACTTTCTACGATTTGAACCTCTCCTGTGAGTCCAGTTATAGATTCCGATGCTTCACTTTAGGTTTACTGTATCCCTTGGAATTTCCTATTGACGATGAAACACAGAAATTGCATCGGAATTTAATACAAAAGGCACACAGCCGACTTAAGTAAAAGAGGACTGACACTCTCACTTTCTATGATTTGAACCTCTCCTGGGAGTCCAGTTTTAGATTCCGATGCTTCACTTCAGGTTTACTGTATACCTTGCACCTTCTTATTGACGATGAAACACAGAAATTGCATCCGAATTCAATGCAAAAGGCACAATGCGGATTTAAGTAAAAGAGGACTGACATTCTCACTTTCTATGATTTGAACCTCTCCTGTGAGTCCACTTTTAGATTCCGATGATGCACTTCAGGTTTACTGTATACCTTGCATATTCTTATTGACGATGAACAACAGAAATTGCATCTGAAATTAATACAATAGGCACAATGCCGACTTAAGTAAAAGAGGACTGACACTCTCACTTTCTACGATTTGAACATCTCCTGTGAGTCCAGTTTTAGATTCCGATGCTTCACTTCAGGTTTACTGTATCCCTTGGACCTACTATTTGACGATGAAACACAGAAATTGCATCCGAATTCAATGCAAAAGGCACAATGCGGATTTCAGTAGAAGAGGACTGACATTCTCACTTTATATGATTGGAACCTCTCCTGTGAGTCCACTTTTAGATTCCGATGATGCACTTCAGGTTTACTGTATACCTTGCATATTCTTATTGACGATGAACAACAGAAATGCATCTGAAATTAATACAATAGGCACAATGCCGACTTAAGTAAAAGAGGACTGACACACTCACTTTCTATTATTTGAACCTCTCCTGTAAGTCCAGTTCTAGATTCCGATGCTTCACTTCAGGTTTACTGTATCCCTTGGACCTTCTTATTGACGATGAAACACAGAAATTGCATCCGAATGTAATACAAAAGGCACAATGCCGAGTTAAGTACAAGAGGACTGACACTCTAACTTTCTATGCTTTGAACCGCTCCTGTGATTCCAGTTTTAGTTCCGATGCTTCACTTCATGTTTACTTTAGACCTTGGACCTTCTTATTGACGATGAGACACAGAGTTTGCATCCGAATTTAATACAAAACGCACAATGCTGACTTAAGGACAGGAGGACTGACACTCTAACTTTCTACGATTTTAACCTCTCCTGAGAGTCCAGTTTTAGATTCCGATTTTACTTCAGGTTTACTGTATCCCTTGGACCTTCTTATTGACGATGAAACACAGAAATTGCGTCCGTATTTAATACAAAAGGCACAATACCGACTTAAGTACTAGAGGAGTGACACTCTAAGTTTCTATGACTTGAACCTCTCCCGTGAGTCCAGTTATAGATTCCGATGCTTCACTTCAGGTTTACTGTATCCCTTGGACCTTCTTATTGACGATGAAACACAGAAATTAAATCCCAATTTAATACAAAAGGCACAATGTTGACTCGAGTACAAGAGGACTGACACTCACACTTTGTATGATTTGAACCTCTCCTGTGTGTCCAGTTTCAGATTCCGATGCTTCACTTCAGGTTAACTGTATACCTTGCACCTTCTTATTGACTATGAAACACAGAGTATGCATCCGAATTTAATTGAAACGGCACAATGCCGACTTAAGTACAAGAGGACAGACACTCTCACTTTCTATGATTTGAACCTCTCCTGTGAGTCCAGTTTTAGATTCCGATGCTTCACTTCAGGTTTACTGTGTGCCTTGCACCTTCTAATTGACGATGAAACACAGAGTTTGCATCCGAATTTAATACAAATGGCACAATGCCGACTTAAGTACAAGAGGACTGACACTCTCACTTTCTATGATTTGAACCTCTCCTGTGAGTCCAGTTTTAGATTCCGATGCCTCACTTCAGGTTTACTGTATACCTTGCACCTTCTTATTGACGATGAAACACAGATATTGCATCAGATTTTAAAACAAATGGCACAATGCCGTTTTAAGTGCAAGAGGACTGACACTCTCACTTACTATGATTTGAACATCTCGTGTGAGTCCACTTTTAGATTCCGATGCTTCACTTCAGGTTTATTGTATACCTTGCACCTTCTTATTGACGATGAAACACAGAAATTGCATCCGAATTCAATACAAAAGGCACAATGCAGACACAAGTAAAAGAGGACTGACACTCTCACTTTCTATGATTTGAACCTCTCCTGTGAGTCCAGTCTTAGATTCCGATGCTTCACTTCAGGTTTACTGTATACCTTGCACCTTCTTATTGACGATGAATCACAGAAATTGCATCGGAATTTAATACAAAATGCACAATGCAGACTTAAGTACAAGAGGACAGACACTCTCACGTTCTATGATTTGAATCTCTCCTGTGGGTCCAGTTTTAGATTCCGATGCTTCACTTCAGGTTTACCGTATACCTTGCGCTTTCTTATTGACGATGAAACACAGAAATTGCATCCGAATTTAATACAAAAGGCACAATACCGACTTAAAAACAAGAGGAGTGACACTCTAAGTTTCTATGACTTGAAGCTCTCCCGTGAGTCCAGTTATAGATTACGATGCATCACTTCAGGTTTACTGTATCGCTTGGACCATCTTATTGACGATGAAACACAGAGTTTGCATCCGAATTTAATACAAACGGCACAATGCCGACTTAAGTACAAGAGGACTGACACTCTCACTTTCTATGATTTGAACCTCTCCTGTGAGTCCAGTTTTAGATTCCGATGCTTCACTTCACGTTTACTGTATGCCTTGCACCTTCTAATTGACGATGAAACACAGAAATTGCATCCGAATTTAATACAAATGGCACAACGCCGACTTAAGTGCAAGAGGACTGACACTCTCACTTTCTACGATTTGAACCTCTCCTGTGAGTCCAGTTATAGATTCCGATGCTTCACTTTAGGTTTACTGTATCCCTTGGACCTTCCTATTGACGATGAAACACAAAAATTGCATCGGAATTTAATACAAAAGGCACAAAGCCGACTTAAGTAAAAGAGGACTGACACTCTCACTTTCTATGATTTGAACCTCTCCTGGGAGTCCAGTTTTAGATTCCGATGCTTCACTTCAGGTTTACTGTATACCTTGCACCTTCTTATTGACGATGAAACACAGAAATTGCATCCGAATTCAATGCAAAAGGCACAAAGCGGATATAAGTAAAAGAGGACTGACATTCTCACTTTCTATGATTTGAACCTCTCCTGTTAGTCCACTTTTAGATTCCGATGATGCACTTCAGGTTTACTGTATACCTTGCATATTCTTATTGTCGATGAACGACAGAAATTGCATCTGAAATTAATACAACAGGCACAATGCCGACTTAAGTAAAAGAGGACTGACACTCTCACTTTCTACGATTTGAACTTCTCCTGAGAGTCCAGTTTTAGATTCCGATGCTTCACTTCAGGTTTACTGTATACCTTGCACCTTCTTATTGACGATGAAACACAGAAATTGCATCCGAATTCAATACAAAAGGCACAATGCAGACACAAGTAAAAGAGAACTGACACTCTCACTTTCTATGATTTGAACCTCCCCTGTGAGTCCAGTCTTAGATTCCGATGCTTCACTTCAGGTTTACAGTATACCTTGCACCTTCTTATTGACGATGAATCACAGAAATTGCGTCGGAATTTAATACAAAAGCCACAATGCCGACTTAAGTAAAAGAAGACTGACACTCTCACGTTCTATGATTTGAACCTCTCCTGTGAGTCCAGCTTTAGATTCCGATGCTTCACTTCAGGTTTACTGTATCCCTTGGACCTTCTTAATGACGATGAAACACAGAAATTGCATCCGAATTTAATACAAAAGGCACAATACCGACTTAAAAACAAGAGGAGTGACACTCTAAGTTTCTATGATCTGATCCTCTCCTGTGAGTCCAGTTTTTGATACCGATGCTTCACTTCAGGTTCACTGTATCCCTTGGACCTTTTTATTGACGATGAAACACAGAAATTGCATCCGAATTTAATACAAAAGGCACAATGCCGATTTAAGTACAAGAGGACTGACACCCTCACTTTCTATGATTTGAACCTCTCCTGTGCGTCCAGTTTTAGATTCCGATGCTTCACTTCAGGTTTACAGTATACCTTGCACCTTCTTATTGACGATGAATCACAGAAATTGCATCGGAATTTAATATAAATGGCACAATGCCGACTTAAAAACAAGAGGAGTGACACTCTAAGTTTCTATGATTTGAAGCTCTCCCGTGAGTCCAGTTATAGATTACGATGCATGACTTCAGGTTTACTGTATCCCTTGGACCATCTTATTGACGATGAAACACAGAGTTTGCATCCGAATTTAATACAAAAGGCACAAAGCCGACTTAAGTAAAAGAGGACTGACACTCTCACTTTCTATGATTTGAACCTCTCCTGGGAGTCCAGTTTTAGATTCCGATGCTTCACTTCAGTTTTACTGTATCCCTTGGACCATCTTATTGACGATGAAACACAGAAATTGCATCCGAATTTAATACAAATGGCACAACGCCGACTTAAGTGCAAGAGGACTGACACTCTCACTTTCTACGATTTGAACCTCTCCTGTGAGTCCAGTTATAGATTCCGATGCCTCACTTTAGGTTTACTGTATCCCTTGGAATTTCCTATTGACGATGAAACACAGAAATTGCATCGGAATTTAATACAAAAGGCACACAGCCGACTTAAGTAAAAGAGGACTGACACTCTCACTTTCTATGATTTGAACCTCTCCTGGGAGTCCAGTTTTAGATTCCGATGCTTCACTTCAGGTTTACTGTATACCTTGCACCTTCTTATTGACGATGAAACACAGAAATTGCATCCGAATTCAATGCAAAAGGCACAATGCGGATTTAAGTAAAAGAGGACTGACATTCTCACTTTCTATGATTTGAACCTCTCCTGTGAGTCCACTTTTAGATTCCGATGATGCACTTCAGGTTTACTGTATACCTTGCATATTCTTATTGACGATGAACAACAGAAATTGCATCTGAAATTAATACAATAGGCACAATGCCGACTTAAGTAAAAGAGGACTGACACTCTCACTTTCTACGATTTGAACATCTCCTGTGAGTCCAGTTTTAGATTCCGATGCTTCACTTCAGGTTTACTGTATCCCTTGGACCTACTTTTTGACGATGAAACACAGAAATTGCATCCGAATTCAATGCAAAAGGCACAATGCGGATTTCAGTAGAAGAGGACTGACATTCTCACTTTATATGATTGGAACCTCTCCTGTGAGTCCACTTTTAGATTCCGATGATGCACTTCAGGTTTACTGT
Organism: Schistocerca piceifrons; assembly: GCF_021461385.2. Taxonomy (NCBI): domain Eukaryota; kingdom Metazoa; phylum Arthropoda; class Insecta; order Orthoptera; family Acrididae; genus Schistocerca; species Schistocerca piceifrons. The sequence continues at coordinate 91,702 of NW_025729018.1, read as the reverse complement.
ATACCTTGCATATTCTTATTGACGATGAACAACAGAAATGCATCTGAAATTAATACAATAGGCACAATGCCGACTTAAGTAAAAGAGGACTGACACACTCACTTTCTATTATTTGAACCTCTCCTGTGAGTCCAGTTCTAGATTCCGATGCTTCACTTCAGGTTTACTGTATCCCTTGGACCTTCTTATTGACGATGAAACACAGAAATTGCATCCGAATGTAATACAAAAGGCAAAATGCCGAGTTAAGTACAAGAGGACTGACACTCTAACTTTCTATGCTTTGAACCGCTCCTGTGATTCCAGTTTTAGTTCCGATGCTTCACTTCATGTTTACTTTAGACCTTGGACCTTCTTATTGACGATGAGACACAGAGTTTGCATCCGAATTTAATACAAAACGCACAATGCTGACATAAGGACAGGAGGACTGACACTCTAACTTTCTACGATTTTAACCTCTCCTGAGAGTCCAGTTTTAGATTCCGATGCTTTACTTCAGGTTTACTGTATCCCTTGGACCTTCTTATTGACGATGAAACACAGAAATTGCGTCCGTATTTAATACAAAAGGCACAATACCGACTTAAGTACTAGAGGAGTGACAATCTAAGTTTCTATGACTTGAACCTCTCCCGTGAGTCCAGTTATAGATTCCGATGCTTCACTTCAGGTTTACTGTATCCCTTGGACCTTCTTATTGACGATGAAACACAGAAATTAAATCCCAATTTAATACAAAAGGCACAATGTTGACTCGAGTACAAGAGGACTGACACTCACACTTTGTATGATTTGAACCTCTCCTGTGTGTCCAGTTTCAGATTCCGATGCTTCACTTCAGGTTAACTGTATACCTTGCACCTTCTTATTGACTATGAAACACAGAGTATGCATCCGAATTTAATTGAAACGGCACAATGCCGACTTAAGTACAAGAGGACTGACACTCTCACTTTCTATGATTTGAACCTCTCCTGTGAGTCCAGTTTTAGATTCCGATGCTTCACTTCAGGTTTACTGTATGCCTTGCACCTTCTAATTGACGATGAAACACAGAAATAGCATCCGAATTTAATACAAATGGCACTACGCCGACTTAAGTGCAAGAGGACTGACACTCTCACTTTCTACGATTTGAACCTCTCCTGTGAGTCAAGTTATAAATTCCGATGCTTCACTTTAGGTTTACTGTATCCCTTGGACCTTCCTATTGACGATGAAACACAGAAATTGCACCGGAATTTAAAACAAAAGGCACAAAGCCGACTTAAGTAAAAGAGGACTGACACTCTCACTTTCTACGATTTGAACCTCTCCTGAGAGTCCAGTTTTAGATTCCGATGATTTACTTCAGGTTTTCTGTATCCCTTGGACCTTCTTATTGACGATGAAACACAGAAATTGCGTCCGAATTTAATACAAAAGGCACAATACCGACTTAAGTACAAGAGGAGTGACACTCTAAGTTTCTATGACTTGAACCTCTCCCGTGAGTCCAGCTATAGATTCCGATGCTTCACTTCAGGTTTAATGTATACCTTGGAACTTCGTAATGACGATGAAACACAGAAATTCCGTCGGAATTCAATTCAAAAGGCACAATGCCGACGTAAGTACAAGAGGACTGACTCTCTAACTTTCTATGATTTGAACCTCTCCTGTGAGTCAAGTTTTAGATTCCGATGCTTTACGTCAGGTTTACTGTATCCCTTTGACCATCTTATTGACGATAAAACACAGAAATTGCATCCGAATGTAATACAAAAGGCACAATACCGACTTAAGTACAAGTGGAGTGACACTCTAACTTTCTATGATTTGAACCTCTCCTGCGAGTCCAGTTTTAGATTCCGATGCTTCACTTCAGGTTTACTGTATACCTTGCACCTTCTTATTGACGATGAAACACAAAAATTGCATCCGAATCGGAAACAAAAGGCACAATGCCGACTTAAGTAAAAGGGGACTGACACTCTCACTTTCTACGATTTGAACATCTCCTGTGAAACCAGTTTTAGATTCCGATGCTTCACTTCAGGTTTACTGTATCCCTTGGACCTACTTTTTGACGATGAAACACAGAAATTGCATCCGAATTCAATGCAAAAGGCACAATCCGGATTTCAGTAAAAGAGGACTGACATTCTCACTTTATATGATTTGAACCTCTCCTGTGAGTCCACTTTTAGATTCCGATGATGCACTTCAGGTTTACTGTATACCTTGCATATTCTTATTGACGATGAACAACAGAAATTGCATCTGAAATTAATACAATAGGCACAATGCCGACTTAAGTAAAAGAGGACTGACACACTCACTTTCTATTATTTGAACCTCTCCTGTGAGTCCAGTTTTAGATTCCGATGCTTCACTTCAGGTTTACTGTATCCCTTGGACCTTCTTATTGACGATGAAACACACAAATTGCATCCGAATGTAATACAAAAGGCACAATGCCGAGTTAAGTACAAGAGGACTGACACTCTAACTTTCTATGCTTTGAACCTCTCCTGTGATTCCAGTTTTAGTTCCGATGCTTCACTTCATGTTTACTTTAGACCTTGGACCTTCTTATTGACGATGAGACACAGAGTTTGCATCCGAAATTAATACAAAACGCACAATGCCGACTTAAGGACAGGAGGACTGACACTCTAATTTTCTACGATTTTAACCTCTCCTGAGAGTCCAGTTTTAGATTACGATGCTTTACTTCAGGTTTACTGTATCCCTTGGACCTTCTTATTGACGATGAAACACAGAAATTGCGTCTGAATTTAATACAAAAGGCACAATACCGACTTAAGTACTAGAGGAGTGACACCTTAAGTTTCTATGACTTGAACCTCTCCCGTGAGTCCAGTTATAGATTCCGATGCTTCACTTCAGGTTTACTGTATACCTTGGAACTTCGTAATGACGATGAAACACAGAAATTCCATCGGAATTAAATTCAAAAGGCACAATGCCGACGTAAGTACAAGAGGACTGACTCTCTAACTTTCTATGATTTGAACCTCTCCTGTGAGTCAAGTTTTAGATTCCGATGCTTCAATTCAGGTTTACTGTATCCCTTGGACCTTCTTATTGACGAAGAAACACAGAAATTGCATCCGAATTTAATACAAAAGGCACAATGCCGACTTAAGTACAAGAGGACTGACAGTCTAACTTTCTATGATTTGAACATCTCCTGAGAGTCCAGTTTTAGATTCCGATGCTTCACTTCAGGTTTACTGTATCCCTTGGACCTTCTTATTGACGATGAAACACAGAAATTGAATCCCAATTTAATACAAAAGGCACAATGTCGACTCGAGTACAAGAGGACTAACACTCACACTTTGTATGATTTGAACCTCTCCTGTGAGTCCAGTTTCAGATTCCGATGCTTCACTTCAGGTTTACTGTATACCTTGCACCTTCTTATTGACTATGAAACACAGAGTATGCATCCGAATTTAATTGAAACGGCACAATGCCGACTTAAGTACAAGAGGACTGACACTCTCACTTTCTATGATTTGAACCTCTCCTGTGAGTCCAGTTTTAGATTCCGATGCTTCACTTCAGGTTTACTGTATGCCTTGCACCTTCTAATTGACGATGAAACACAGAAATAGCATCCGAATTTAATACAAATGGCACAACGCCGACTTAAGTGCAAGAGGACTGACACTCTCACTTTCTACGATTTGAACCTCTCCTGAGAGTCCAGTTTTAGATTCCGATGATTTACTTCAGGTTTACTGTATCCCTTGGACCTTCTTATTGATGATGAAAATCAGAAATTGCGTCCGAATTTAATACAAAAGGCACAATACCGACTTAAGTACAAGAGGAGTGACACTCTAAGTTTCTAAAACTTGAACCTCTCCCGTGAGTCCAGTTATAGATTCCGATGCTTCACTTCAGGTTTACTGTATACCTTGGAACTTCGTAATGACGATGAAACACAGAAATTCCGTCGGAATTAAATTCAAAAGGCACAATGCCGACGTAAGTACAAAAGGACTGACTCTCTAACTTTCTATGATTTGAACCTCTCCTGTGAGTCAAGTTTTAGATTCCGATGCTTTACGTCAGGTTTACTGTATCCCTTTGACCATCTTATTGACGATAAAACACAGAAATTGCATCCGAATGTAATACAAAAGGCACAATACCGACTTAAGTACAAGTGGAGTGACACTCTAACTTTCTATGATTTGAACCTCTCCTGCGAGTCCAGTTTTAGATTCCGATGCTTCACTTCAGGTTTACTGTATACCTTGCACCTTCTTATTGACGATGAAACACAAAAATTGCATCCGAATCGGAAACAAAAGGCACAATGCCGACTTAAGTAAAAGAGGACTGACACTCTCACTTTCTACGATTTGAACATCTCCTGTGAAACCAGTTTTAGATTCCGATGCTTCACTTCAGGTTTACTGTATCCCTTGGACCTACTTTTTGACGATGAAACACAGAAATTGCTTCCGAATTCAATGCAAAAGGCACAATCCGGATTTCAGTAAAAGAGGACTGACATTCTCACTTTATATGATTTGAACCTCTCCTGTGAGTCCACTTTTAGATTCCGATGATGCACTTCAGGTTTACTGTATACCTTGCATATTCTTATTGACGATGAACAACAGAAATTGCATCTGAAATTAATACAATAGGCACAATGCCGACTTAAGTAAAAGAGGACTGACACACTCACTTTCTATTATTTGAACCTCTCCTGTGAGTCCAGTTTTAGATTCCGATGCTTCACTTCAGGTTTACTGTATCCCTTGGACCTTCTTATTGACGATGAAACACACAAATTGCATCCGAATGTAATACAAAAGGCACAATGCCGAGTTAAGTACAAGAGGACTGACACTCTAACTTTCTATGCTTTGAACCTCTCCTGTGATTCCAGTTTTAGTTCCGATGCTTCACTTCATGTTTACTTTAGACCTTGGACCTTCTTATTGACGATGAGACACAGAGTTTGCATCCGAATTTAATACAAAACGCACAATGCCGACTTAAGGACAGGAGGACTGACACTCTAACTTTCTACGATTTTAACCTCTCCTGAGAGTCCAGTTTTAGATTACGATGCTTTACTTCAGGTTTACTGTATCCCTTGGACCTTCTTATTGACGATGAAACACAGAAATTGCGTCCGAATTTAATACAAAAGGCACAATACCGACTTAAGTACTAGAGGGGTGACACTCTAAGTTTCTATGACTTGAACCTCTCCCGTGAGTCCAGTTATAGATTCCGATGCTTCACTTCAGGTTTACTGTATACCTTGGAACTTCGTAATGACGATGAAACACAGAAATTTCATCGGAATTAAATTCAAAAGGCACAATGCCGACGTAAGTACAAGAGGACTGACTCTCTAACTTTCTATGATTTGAACCTCTCCTGTGAGTCAAGTTTTAGATTCCGATGATTCAATTCAGGTTTACTGTATCCCTTGGACCTTCTTATTGACGAAGAAACACAGAAATTGCATCCGAATTTAATACAAAAGGCACAATGCCGACTTAAGTACAAGAGGACTGACAGTCTAACTTTCTATGATTTGAACATCTCCTGTGAGTCCAGTTTTAGATTCCGATGCTTCACTTCAGGTTTACTGTATCCCTTGGACCTTCTTATTGACGATGAAACACAGAAATTGAATCTCAATTTAATACAAAAGGCACAATGTCGACTCGAGTACAAGAGGACTGACACTCACACTTTGTATGATTTGAACCTCTCCTGTGAGTCCAGTTTCAGATTCCGATGCTTCACTTCAGGTTTACTGTATACCTTGCACCTTCTTATTGACTATGAAACACGGAGTATGCATCCGAATTTAATTGAAACGGCACAATGCCGACTTAAGTACAAGAGGACTGACACTCTCACTTTCTATGATTTGAACCTCTCCTGTGAGTCCAGTTTTAGATTCCGATGCTTCACTTCAGGTTTACTGTATGCCTTGCACCTTCTAATTGACGATGAAACACAGAAATAGCATCCGAATTTAATGCAAATGGCACAACGCCGACTTAAGTGCAAGAGGACTGACACTCTCACTTTCTACGATTTGAACCTCTCCTGAGAGTCCAGTTTTAGATTCCGATGATTTACTTCAGGTTTACTGTATCCCTTGGACCTTCTTATTGATGATGAAAATCAGAAATTGCGTCCGAATTTAATACAAAAGGCACAATACCGACTTAAGTACAAGAGGAGTGACACTCTAAGTTAATAAAACTTGAACCTCTCCCGTGAGTCCAGTTATAGATTCCGATGCTTCACTTCAGGTTTACTGTATACCTTGGAACTTCGTAATGACGATGAAACACAGAAATTCCGTCGGAATTAAATTCAAAAGGCACAATGCCGACGTAAGTACAAAAGGACTGACTCTCTAACTTTCTATGATTTGAACCTCTCCTGTGAGTCAAGTTTTAGATTCCGATGCTTTACGTCAGGTTTACTGTATCGCTTTGACCATCTTATTGACGATGAAACACAGAAATTGCATCCGAATCGGAAACAAAAGGCACAATGCCGACTTAAGTAAAAGAGGACTGACACTCTCACTTTCTACGATTTCAACATCTCCTGTGAGTCCAGTTTTAGATTCCGATGCTTCACTTCAGGTTTACTGTATCCCTTGGACCTACTTTTTGACGATGAAACACAGAAATTGCATCCGAATTCAATGCAAAAGGCACAATGCGGATTTCAGTAAAAGAGGACTGACATTCTCACTTTATATGATTTGAACCTCTCCTGTGAGTCCACTTTTAGATTCCGATGATGCACTTCAGGTTTACTGTATACCTTGCATATTCTTATTGACGATGAACATCAGAAATTGCATCTGAAATTAATACAATAGGCACAATGCCGACTTAAGTAAAAGAGGACTGACACACTCACTTTCTATTATTCGAACCTCTCCTGTGAGTCCAGTTTTAGATTCCGATGTTTCACTTCAGGTTTACTGTATCCCTTGGACCCTCTTATTGACGTTGAAACACAGAAATTGCATCCGAAAGTAATACAAAAGGCACAATGCCGAGTTCAGTACAAGAGGACTGACACTCTAACTTTCTATGCTTTGAACCTCTCCTGTGATTCCAGTTTTAGTTCCGATGCTTCACTTCATGTTTACTTTAGACCTTGGACCTTCTTATTGACGATGAGACACAGAGTTTGCATCCGAATTTAATACAAAACGCACAATGCCGACTTAAGGACAGGAGGACTGACACTCTAACTTTCTACGATTTTAACCTCTCCTGAGAGTCGAGTTTTAGATTCCGATGCTTTACTTCAGGTTTACTGTATCCCTTGGACCTTCTTATTGACGATGAAACACAGAAATTGCGTCCGAATTTAATACAAAAGGCACAATACCGACTTAAGTACTAGAGGAGTGACACTCTAAGTTTCTATGACTTGAACCTCTCCCGTGAGTCCAGTTACAGATTCCGATGCTTCACTTCAGGTGTACTGTATACCTTGGAACTTCGTAATGACGATGAAACACAGAAATTCCATCGGAATTAAATTCAAAAGGCACAATGCCGACGTAAGTACAAGAGGACTGACTCTCTAACTTTCTATGATTTGAACCTCTCCTGTGAGTCAAGTTTTAGATTCCGATGCTTCAATTCAGATTTACTGTATCCCTTGGACCTTCTTATTGACGAAGAAACACAGAAATTGCATCCGAATTTAATACAAAAGGCACAATGCCGACTTAAGTACAAGAGGACTGACAGTCTAACTTTCTATGATTTGAACATCTCCTGTAAGTCCAGTTTTAGATTCCGATGCTTCACTTCAGGTTTACTGTATCCCTTGGACCTTCTTATTGACGATGAATCACAGAAATTGAATCCCAATTTAATACAAAAGGCACAATGTCGACTCGAGTACAAGAGGACTGACACTCACACTTTGTATGATTTGAACCTCTCCTGTGAGTCCAGTTTCAGATTCCGATGCTTCACTTCAGGTTTACTGTATACCTTGCATCCCAATTTAATTGAAACGGCACAATGCCGACTTAAGTACAAGAGGACTGACACTCTCACTTTCTATGATTTGAACCTCTCCTGTGAGTCCAGTTTTAGATTCCGATGCTTCACTTCAGGTTTACTGTATGCCTTGGACCTTCTAATTGACGATGAAACACAGAAATAGCATCCGAATTTAATACAAATGGCACAACGCCGACTTAAGTGCAAGAGGACTGACACTCTCACTTTCTACGATTTGAACCTCTCCTGTGAGTCAAGTTATAAATTCCGATGCTTCACTTTAGGTTTACTGTATCCCTTGGACCTTCCTATTGACGATGAAACACTGAAATTGCATCGGAATTTAATACAAAAGGCACAAAGCCGACTTAAGTAAAAGAGGACTGACACTCTCACTTTCTACGATTTGAACCTCTCCTGAGAGTCCAGTTTTAGAATCCGATGATTTACTTCAGGTTTACTGTATCCCTTGGACCTTCTTATTGACGATGAAAATCAGAAATTGCGTCCGAATTTAATACAAAAGGCACAATACCGACTTAAGTACAAGAGGAGTGACACTCTAAGTTTCTAAAACTTGAACCTCTCCCGTGAGTCCAGTTATAAATTCCGATGCTTCACTTCAGGTTTACTGTATACCTTGGAACTTCGTAATGACGATGAAACACAGAAATTCCGTCGGAATTAAATTCAAAAGGCACAATGCCGACGTAAGTACAAGAGGACTGACTCTCTAACTTTCTATGATTTGAACCTCTCCTGTGAGTCAAGTTTTAGATTCCGATGCTTTACGTCAGGTTTACTGTATCGCTTTGACCATCTTATTGACGATAAAACACAGAAATTGCATCCGAATGTAATACAAAAGGCACAATACCGACTTAAGTACAAGTGGAGTGACACTATAAGTTTCTATGATTTGAACCTCTCCTGCGAGTCCAGTTTTAGATTCCGATGCTTCACTTCAGGTTTACTGTATACCTTGCACCTTCTTATTGACGATGAAACACAGAAATTGCATCCGAATCGGAAACAAAAGGCACAATGCCGACTTAAGTAAAAGAGGACTGACACTCTCACTTTCTACGATTTGAACATCTCCTGTGAGTCCATCTTTAGATTCCGATGCTTCACTTCAGGTTTACTGTATCCCTTGGACCTACTTTTTGACGATGAAACACAGAAATTGCATCCGAATTCAATGCAAAAGGCACAATGCGGATTTCAGTAAAAGAGGACTGACATTCTTACTTTATATGATTTGAACCTCTCCTGTGAGTCCACTTTTAGATTCCGATGATGCACTTCAGGTTTACTGTATACCTTGCATATTCTTATTGACGATGAACAACAGAAATTGCATCTGAAATTAATACAATAGGCACAATGCCGACTTAAGTAAAAGAGGACTGACACACTCACTTTCTATTATTTGAACCTCTCCTGTGAGTCCAGTTTTAGATTCCGATGCTTCACTTCAGGTTTACTGTATCCCTTGGACCTTCTTATTGACGATGAAACACAGAAATTGCATTCGAATGTAATACAAAAGGCACAATGCCGAGTTAAGTACAAGAGGACTGACACTCCAACTTTCTATGCTTTGAACCTCTCCTGTGATTCCAGTTTTAGTTCCGATGCTTCACTTCATGTTTACTTTAGACCTTGGACCATCTTATTGACGATGAGACACAGAGTTTGCATCCGTATTTAATACAAAACGCACAATGCCGACTTAAGGACAGGAGGACTGACACTCTAACTTTCTACGATTTTAACCTCTCCTGAGAGTCCAGTTTTAGATTCCGATGCTTTACTTCAGGTTTACTGTATCCCTTGGACCTTCTTATTGACGATGAAACACAGAAATTGCGTCCGAATTTAATACAAAAGGCACAATACCGACTTAAGTACTAGAGGAGTGACACTCTAAGTTTCTATGACTTGAACCTCTCCCGTGAGTCCAGTTATAGATTCCGATGCTTCACTTCAGGTTTACTGTATACCTTGGAACTTCGTAATGACGATGAAACACAGAAATTCCGTCGGAATTAAATTCAAAAGGCACAATGCCGACGTAAGTACAAGAGGACTGACTCTCTAACTTTCTATGATTTGAACCTCTCCTGTGAGTCAAGTTTTAGATTCCGATGCTTCAATTCAGGTTTACTGTATCCCTTGGACCTTCTTATTGACGAAGAATCACAGAAATTGCATCCGAATATAATACAAAAGGCACAATGCCGACTTAAGTACAAGAGGACTGTCAGTCTAACTTTCTATGATTTGAACATCTCCTGTGAGTCCAGTTTTAGATTCCGATGCTTCACTTCAGGTTTACTGTATCCCTTGGACCTTCTTATTGACGATGAAACACAGAAATTGAATCCCAATTTAATACAAAAGGCACAATGTCGACTCGAGTACAAGAGGACTGACACTCACACTTTGTACGATTTGAACCTCTCCTGTGAGTCCAGTTTCAGATTCCGATGCTTCACTTCAGGTTTACTGTATACCTTGCACCTTCTTATTGACTATGAAACACAGTGTATGCATCCGAATTTAATTGAAACGGCACAATGCCGACTTAAGTACAAGAGGACTGACACTCTCACTTTCTATGATTTGAACCACTCCTGTGAGTCCAGTTTTAGATTCCGATGCTTCACTTCAGGTTTACTGTATGCCTTGCACCTTCTAATTGACGATGAAACACAGAAATAGCATCCGAATTTAATACAAATGGCACAACGCCGACTTAAGTGCAAGAGGACTGACACTCTCATTTTCTACGATTTGAACCTCTCCTGTGAGTCAAGTTATAAATTTCGATGCTTCACTTTAGGTTTACTGTATCCCTTGGACCTTCCTATTGACGATGAAACACAGAAATTGCATCGGAATGTAATACAAAAGGCACAAAGCCGACTTAAGTAAAAGAGGACTGACACTCTCACTTTCTACGATTTGAACCTCTCCTGAGAGTCCAGTTTTAGATTCCGATGATATACTTCAGGTTTACTGTATCCCTTGGACTTCTTATTGACGATGAAACACAGAAATAGCGTCCGAATTTAATACAAAAGGCACAATACCGACTTAAGTACAAGAGGAGTGACACACTAAGTTTCTATGACTTGAACCTCTCTCGTGAGTCCAGTTTTAGATTCCGATGCTTCACTTCAGGTTTACTGTATACCTTGCACCTTCTTAATGACGATGAAACACAGAAATTGCATCCGAATCGGAAACAAAAGGCACAATGCCGACTTAAGTAAAAGAGGACTGACACTCTCACTTTCTACGATTTGAACATCTCCTGTGAGTCCAGTTTTAGATTCCGATGCTTCACTTCAGGTTTACTGTATCCCTTGGACCTACTTTTTGGCGATGAAACACAGAAATTGCATCCGAATTCAATGCAAAAGGCACAATGCGGATTTCAGTAAAAGGGGACTGACATTCTCACTTTATTTGATTTGAACCTCTCCTGTGAGTCCACTTTTAGATTCCGATGATGCACTTTAGGTTTACTGTATACCTTGCATATTCTTATTGACGATGAACAACAGAAATTGCATCTGAAATTAATACAATAGGCACAATGCCGACTTAAGTAAAAGAGGACTGACACACTCACTTTCTATTATTTGAACCTCTCCTGTGAGTCCAGTTTTAGATTCCGATGCTTCACTTCAGGTTTACTGTATCCCTTGGACCTTCTTATTGACGATGAAACACAGAAATTGCATCCGAATGTAATACAAAAGGCACAATGCCGAGTTAAGTACAAGAGGACTGACACTCTAACTTTCTATGCTTTGAACCTCTCCAGTGATTCCAGTTTTAGTTCCGATGCTTCACTTCATGTTTACTTTAGACCTTGGACCTTCTTATTGACGATGAGACACAGAGTTTGCATCCGAATTTAATACAAAACGCACAATGCCGACTTAAGGACAGGAGGACTGACACTCTAACTTTCTACGATTTTAACCTCTCCTGAGAGTCCAGTTTTAGATTCCGATGCTTTACTTCAGGTTTACTGTATCCCTTGGACCTTCTTATTGACGATGAAACACAGAAATTGCGTCCGAATTTAATACAGAAGGCACAATACCGACTTAAGTACTAGAGGAGTGACACTCTAAGTTTCTATGACTTGAACCTCTCCCGTGAGTCCAGTTATAGATTCCGATGCTTCACTTCAGGTTTACTGTATACCTTGGAACTTCGTAATGACGATGAAACACAGAAATTCCATCGGAATTAAATTCAAAAGGCACAATGCCGACGTAAGTACAAGAGGACTGACTCTCTAACTTTCTATGATTTGAACCTTCCTGTGAGTCAAGTTTTAGATTCCGATGCTTCAATTCAGGTTTACTGTATCCCTTGGACCTTCTTATTGACGAAGAAACACAGAAATTGCATCCGAATTTAATACAAAAGGCACAATGCCGACTTAAGTACAAGAGGACTGACAGTCTAACTTTCTATGATTTGAACATCTCCTGTGAGTCCAGTTTTAGATTCCGATGCTTCACTTCAGGTTTACTGTATCCCTTGGACCTTCTTATTGACGATGAAACACAGAAATTGAATCCCAATTTAATACAAAAGGCACAATGTCGACTCGAGTACAAGAGGACTGACACTCACACTTTGTATGATTTGAACCTCTCCTGTGAGTCCAGTTTCAGATTCCGATGCTTCACTTCAGGTTTACTGTATACCTTGCACCTTCTTATTGACTATGAAACACAGAGTATGCATCCGAATTTAATTGAAACGGCACAATGCCGACTTAAGTACAAGAGGACTGACACTCTCACTTTCTATGATTTGAACCTCTCCTGTGAGTCCAGTTTTAGATTCCGATGCTTCACTTCAGGTTTACTGTATGCCTTGCACCTTCTAATTGACGATGAAACACAGAAATAGCATCCGAATTTAATACAAATGGCACAACGCCGACTTAAGTGCAAGAGGACTGACACTCTCACTTTCTACGATTTCAACCTCTCCTGTGAGTCAAGTTATAAATTCCGATGCTTCACTTTAGGTTTACTGTATCCCTTGGACCTTCCGATTGACGATGAAACACAGAAATTGCATCGGAATTTAATACAAAAGGCACAAAGCCGACTTAAGTAAAAGAGGACTGACACTCTCACTTTCTACGATTTGAACCTCTCCTGAGAGTCCAGTTTTAGATTCCGATGATTTACTTCAGGTTTACTGTATCCCTTGGACCTTCTTATTGACGATGAAACACAGAAATTGCGTCCGAATTTAATACAAAAAGCACAATACCGACTTAAGTACAAGAGGAGTGACACTCTAAGTTTCTATGACTTGAACCTCTCCCGTGAGTCCAGTTATAGATTCCGATGCTTCACTTCAGGTTTACTGTATACCTTGGAACTTCGTAATGACGATGAAACACAGAAATTCCGTCGGAATTAAATTCAAAAGGCACAATGCCGAAGTAAGTACAAGAGGACTGACTCTCTAACTTTCTATGATTTGAACCTCTCCTGTGAGTCAAGTTTTAGATTCCGATGCTTTACGTCAGGTTTACTGTATCCCTTTGATCATCTTATAGACGTTAAAACACAGAAATTGCATCCGAATGTAATACAAAAGGCACAATACCGACTTAAGTACAAGTGGAGTGACACTCTAAGTTTCTATGATTTGAACCTCTCCTGCGAGTCCAGTTTTAGATTCCGATGCTTCACTTCAGGTTTACTGTATACCTTGCACCTTCTTATTGACGATGAAACACAGAAATTGCATCCGAATCGGAAACAAAAGGCACAATGCCGACTTAAGTAAAAGAGGACTGACACTCTCACTTTCTACGATTTGAACATCTCCTGTGAGTCCATCTTTAGATTCCGATGCTTCACTTCAGGTTTACTGTATCCCTTGGACCTACTTTTTGACGATGAAACACAGAAATTGCATCCGAATTCAATGCAAAAGGCACAATGCGGATTTCAGTAAAAGAGGACTGACATTCTCACTTTATATGATTTGAGCCTCTCCTGTGAGTCCACTTTTAGATTCCGATGATGCACTTCAGGTTTACTGTATACCTTGCATATTCTTATTGACGATGAACAACAGAAATTGCATCTGAAATTAATACAATAGGCACAATGCCGACTTAAGTAAAAGAGGACTGACACACTCACTTTCTATTATTTGAACCTCTCCCGTGAGTCCAGTTTTAGATTCCGATGCTTCACTTCAGGTTTACTGTATCCCTTGGACCTTCTTATTGACGATGAAACACAGAAATTGCATCCGAATGTAATACAAAAGGCACAATGCCGAGTTAAGTACAAGAGGACTGACACTCTACCTTTCTATGCTTTGAACCTCTCCTGTGATTCCAGTTTTAGTTCCGGTGCTTCACTTCATGTTTACTTTAGACCTTGGACCTTTTTATTGACGATGAGACACAGAGTTTGCATCCGAATTTAATACAAAACGCACAATGCCGACTTAAGGACAGGAGGACTGACACTCTAACTTTCTACGATTTTAACCTCTCCTGAGAGCCCAGTTTTAGATTCCGATGCTTTACTTCAGGTTTACTGTACCCCTTGGACCTTCTTATTGACGATGAAACACAGAAATTGCGTCCGAATTTAATACAAAAGGCACAATACCGACTTAAGTACTAGAGGAGTGACACTCTAAGTTTCTATGACTTGAACCTCTCCCGTCAGTCCAGTTATAGATTCCGATGCTTCACTTCAGGTTTACTGTATACCTTGGAACTTCGTAATGACGATGAAACACAGAAATTCCATCGGAATTAAATTCAAAAGGCACAATGCCGACGTAAGTACAAGAGGACTGACACTCTAACTTTCTATGATTTGAACCTCTCCTGTGAGTCCAGTTTTAGATTCCGATGCTTCACTTCAGGTTTACTGTATCCCTTGGACCTTCTTATTGACGATGAAACACAGAAATTGCATCCGAATGTAATACAAAAGGCACAATACCGACTTAAAAACAAGAGGAGTGACACTCTAAGTTTCTATGATTTGAACCTCTCCTGTGAGTCCAGTTTTTGATATCGATGCCCTCACTTCAGGTTTACTGTATCCCTTATACCTTCTTATGGACGATGAAATACAGAAATTGCATCCGAATTTAATACAAATGGCACAATGCCGACTTAAGTACAAGAGGACTGACACTCTCACTTTCTATGATTTGAACCTCTCCTGTGCGTCCAGTTTTAGATTCCGATGCTTCAATTCAGGTTTACTGTATCCCTTGGACCTTCTAATTGACGATGAAACACTAAAATTGCATCCGAATTTAATACAAAAGACACAATGCCGACTTAAGTAAAAGACGACTGACACTCTCACTTTCTATGATTTGAACCTCTCCTGTGAGTGCAGTCTTAGATTCCGACGCTTCGCTTCAGGATTACTGTATACTTTGCACCTTCTTATTGACGATGAATCACAGAAATAGCATCGGAGTTTAATACAAAAGGCACAATGCCGACTTAAGTACAAGCGGACTGACACTCTCACTTTCTACGATTTTAACCTCTCCTGTGATTCCAGTTTTAGATTCAGATCCTTCACTTCTGGTTTACTGTATCCCTTGGACCTTCTTATTGACGATGAAACACAGAAATTGCATCCGAATGTAATACAAAAGGCACAATGCCGAGTTAAGTACAAGAGGACTGACACTCTAACTTTCTATGCTTTGAACCTCTCCTGTGATTCCAGTTTTAGTTCCGATGCTTCACTTCATGTTTACTTTAGACCTTGGACCTTCTTATTGACGATGAGACACAGAGTTTGCATCCGAATTTAATACAAAACGCACAATGCCGATTTAAGGACAGGAGGACTGACACTCTAACTTTCTTCGATTTTAACCTCTCCTGAGAGTCCAGTTTTAGATTCCGATGCTTTACTTCAGGTTTACTGTATCCCTTGGACCTTCTTATTGACGATGAAACACAGAAATTGCGTCCGAATTTAATACAAAAAGCACAATACCGACTTAAGTACTAGAGGAGTGACACTCTAAGCTTCTATGACTTGAACCTCTCCTGTGAGTCCACTTGTAGTTCCGATGCTTCACTTCATGTTTACTGTGGACCTTGGACCTTCTTATTGACGATGAAACACAGAGTTTGCATCCGAATTTAATACAAATGGCACAATGCCGACTTA
Source organism: Schistocerca piceifrons (assembly GCF_021461385.2). Taxonomy (NCBI): domain Eukaryota; kingdom Metazoa; phylum Arthropoda; class Insecta; order Orthoptera; family Acrididae; genus Schistocerca; species Schistocerca piceifrons. Next base: position 75,423 of record NW_025729018.1, on the reverse strand, counting down.
AGTACAAGAGGACTGACACTCTCACTTTCTATGATTTGAACCTCTCCTGTGAGTCCAGTTTTAGATTCCGATGCCTCACTTCAGGTTTACTGTGTACCTTGCACCTTCTTATTGACTATGAAACACAGAGTATGCATCCGAATTTAATTGAAACGGCACAATGCCGACTTAAGTACAAGAGGACTGACACTCTCACTTTCTATGATTTGAACCTCTCCTGTGAGTCCAGTTTTAGATTCCGATGCTTCACTTCAGGTTTACTGTATGCCTTGCACCTTCTAATTGACGATGAAACACAGAAATAGCATCCGAATTTAATACAAATGGCACAACGCCGACTTAAGTGCAAGAGGACTGACACTCTCACTTTCTACGATTTGAACCTCTCCTGTGAGTCAAGTTATAAATTCCGATGCTTCACTTCAGGTTTACTGTATACCTTGGAACTTCGTAATGACGATGAAACACAGAAATTCCGTCGGAATTAAATTCAAAAGGCACAATGCCGACGTAAGTACAAGAGGAATGTCTCTCTAACTTTCTATGATTTGAACCTCTCCTGTGAGTCAAGTTTTAGATTCCGATGCTTTACGTCAGGTTTACTGTACCCCTTTGACCATCTTATTGACGATAAAACACAGAAATTGCATCCGAATGTAATACAAAAGGCACAATACCGACTTAAGTACAAGTGGAGTGACACTCTAACTTTTTATGATTTGAACCTCTCCTGCGAGTCCAGTTTTAGATTCCGATGCTTCACTTCAGGTTTACTGTATACCTTGCACCTTCTTATTGACGATGAAACACAGAAATTGCATCCGAATCGGAAACAAAAGGCACAATGCCGACTTAAGTAAAAGAGGACTGAGACTCTCACTTTCTACGATTTGAACATCTCCTGTGAGTCCAGTTTTAGATTCCGATGCTTCACTTCAGGTTTACTGTATCCCTTGGACCTACTTTTTGACGATGAAACACAGAAATTGCATCCGAATTCAATGCAAAAGGCACAATGCGGATTTCAGTAAAAGAGGACTGACATTCTCACTTTATATGATTTGAGCCTCTCCTGTGAGTCCACTTTTAGATTCCGATGATGCACTTCAGGTTTACTGTATACCTTGCATATTCTTATTGACGATGAACAACAGAAATTGCATCTGAAATTAATACAATAGGCACAATGCCGACTTAAGTAAAAGAGGACTGGCACACTCACTTTCTATTATTTGAACCTCTCCCGTGAGTCCAGTTTTAGATTCCGATGCTTCACTTCAGGTTTACTGTATCCCTTGGACCTTCTTATTGACGATGAAACACAGAAATTGCATCCGAATGTAATACAAAAGGCACAATGCCGAGTTAAGTACAAGAGGACTGACACTCTAATTTTCTATGCTTTGAACCTCTCCTGTGATTCCAGTTTTAGTTCCGATGCTTCACTTCATGTTTACTTTAGACCTTGGACCTTCTTATTGACGATGAGACACAGAGTTTGCATCCGAATTTAATACAAAACGCACAATGCCGACTTAAGGACAGGAGGACTGACACTCTAACTTTCTACGATTTTAACCTCTCCTGAGAGCCCAGTTTTAGATTCCGATGCTTTACTTCAGGTTTACTGTACCCCTTGGACCTCCTTATTGACGATGAAACACAGAAATTGCGTCCGAATTTAATACAAAAGGCACAATACCGACTTAAGTACTAGAGGAGTGACACTCTAAGTTTCTATGACTTGACCCTCTCCCGTCAGTCCAGTTATAGATTCCGATGCTTCACTTCAGGTTTACTGTATACCTTGGAACTTCGTAATGACGATGAAACACAGAAATTCCATCGGAATTAAATTCAAAAGGCACAATGCCGACGTAAGTACAAGAGGACTGACACTCTAACTTTCTATGATTTGAACCTCTCCTGTGAGTCCAGTTTTAGATTCCGATGCTTCACTTCAGGTTTACTGTATCCCTTGGACCTTCTTATTGACGATGAAACACAGAAATTGCATCCGAATGTAATACAAAAGGCACAATACCGACTTAAAAACAAGAGGAGTGACACTCTAAGTTTCTATGATTTGAACCTCTCCTGTGAGTCCAGTTTTTGATATCGATGCTACACTTCAGGTTTACTGTATCCCTTATACCTTCTTATTGACGATGAAATACAGAAATTGCATCCGAATTTAATACAAATGGCACAATGCCGACTTAAGTACAAGAGGACTGACACTCTCACTTTCTATGATTTGAACCTCTCCTGTGCGTCCAGTTTTAGATTCCGATGCTTCAATTCAGGTTTACTGTATCCCTTGGACCTTCTAATTGACGATGAAACACTAAAATTGCATCCGAATTTAATACAAAAGACACAATGCCGACTTAAGTAAAAGACGACTGACACTCTCACTTTCTATGATTTGAACCTCTCCTGTGAGTGCAGTCTTAGATTCCGACGCTTCACTTCAGGATTACTGTATACCTTGCCCCTTCTTATTGACGATGAATCACAGAAATTGCATCGGAATTTAATACAAGAGGCACAATGCCGACTTAAGTACAAGCGGACTGACACTCTCACTTTCTACGATTTTAACCTCTCCTGTGATTCCAGTTTTAGATTCAGATCCTTCACTTCTGGTTTACTGTATCCCTTGGACCTTCTTATTGACGATGAAACACAGGAATAGCATCGGAATTTAATACAAAAGGCACAAAGCCGACTTAAGTAAAAGAGGACTGACACTCTCACTTTCTATGATTTGAACCTCTCCTGGGAGTCCAGTTTTAGATTCCGATGCTTCACATCAGGTTTACTGTATACCTTGCACCTTCTTATTGACGATGAAACACAGAAATTGCATCCGAATTCAATGCAAAATGCACAATGCGGATTTCAGTAAAAGAGGACTGACATTCTCACTTTCTATGATTTGAACCTCTCCTGTGAGTCCACTTTTAGATTCCGATGATGCACTTCAGGTTTACTGTATACCTTGCATATTCTTATTGACGATGAACAACAGAAATTGCATCTGAAATTTATACAATAGGCACAATGCCGACTTAAGTAAAAGAGGACTGACACACTCACTTTCTATTATTTGAACCTCTCCTGTGAGTCCAGTTTTAGATTCCGATGCTTCACTTCAGGTTTACTGTATCCCTTGGACCTTCTTATTGACGATGAAACACAGAAATTGCATCCGAATGTAATACAAAAGGCACAATGCCGAGTTAAGTACAAGAGGACTGACACTCTAACTTTCTATGCTTTGAACCTCTCCTGTGATTCCAGTTTTAGTTCCGATGCTTCACTTCATGTTTACTTTAGACCTTGGACCTTCTTATTGACGATGAGACACAGAGTTTGCATCCGAATTTAATACAAAACGCACAATGCCGACTTAAGGACAGGAGGACTGACACTCTAACTTTCTACGATTTTAACCTCTCCTGAGAGTCCAGTTTTAGATTCCGATGCTTTACTTCAGGTTTACTGTATCCCTTGGACCTTCTTATTGACGATGAAACACAGAAATTGCGTCCGAATTTAATACAAAAAGCACAATACCGACTTAAGTACTGGAGGAGTGACACTCTAAGCTTCTATGACTTGAACCTCTCCTGTGAGTCCACTTGTAGTTCCGATGCTTCACTTCATGTTTACTGTGGACCTTGGACCTTCTTATTGACGATGAAACACAGAGTTTGCATCCGAATTTAATACAAATGGCACAATGCCGACTTAAGTACAAGAGGACTGACACTCTCACTTTCTATGATTTGAACCTCTCCTGTGAGTCCAGTTTTAGATTCCGATGCCTCACTTCAGGTTTACTGTATACCTTGCACCTTCTTATTGACTATGAAACACAGAGTATGCATCCGAATTTAATTGAAACGGCACAATGCCGACTTAAGTACAAGAGGACTGACACTCTCACTTTCTATGATTTGAACCTCTCCTGTGAGTCCAGTTTTAGATTCCGATGCTTCACTTCAGGTTTACTGTATACCTTGCACCTTCTTATTGACGATGAAACACAGAAATTGCATCCGAATCGGAAACAAAAGGCACAATGCCGACTTAAGTAAAAGAGGACTGAGACTCTCACTTTCTACGATTTGAACATCTCCTGTGAGTCCAGTTTTAGATTCCGATGCTTCACTTCAGGTTTACTGTATCCCTTGGACCTACTTTTTGACGATGAAACACAGAAATTGCATCCGAATTCAATGCAAAAGGCACAATGCGGATTTCAGTAAAAGAGGACTGACATTCTCACTTTATATGATTTGAACCTCTCCTGTGAGTTCACTTTTAGATTCCGATGATGCACTTCAGGTTTACTGTATACCTTGCATATTCTTATTGACGATGAACAACAGAAATTGCATCTGAAATTAATACAATAGGCACAATGCCGACTTAAGTAAAAGAGGACTGACACACTCACTTTCTATTATTCGAACCTCTCCTGTGAGTCCAGTTTTAGATTCCGATGCTTCACTTCAGGTTTACTGTATCCCTTGGACCTTCTTTTTGACGATGAAACACAGAAATTGCATCCGAATGTAATACAAAAGGCACAATGCCGAGTTAAGTACAAGAGGACTGACACTCTAACTTTCTATGCTTTGAACCTCTCCTGTGATTCCAGTTTTAGTTCCGATGCTTCACTTCATGTTTACTTTAGACCTTGGACCTTCTTATTGACGATGAGACACAGAGTTTGCATCCGAATTTAATACAAAACGCACAATGCCGACTTAAGGACAGGAGGACTGACACTCTAACTTTCTACGATTTTAACCTCTCCTGAGAGTCCAGTTTTAGATTCTGATGCTTTACTTCAGGTTTACTGTATCCCTTGGACCTTCTTATTGACGATGAAACACAGAAATTCCGTCCGAATTTAATACAAAAGGCACAATACCGACTTAAGTACTAGAGGAGTGACACTCTAAGTTTCTATGACTTGAACCTCTCCCTTGAGTCCAGTTATAGATTCCGATGCTTCACTTCAGGTTTACTGTATACCTTGGAACTTCGTAATGACGATTAAACACAGAAATTCCATCGGAATTAAATTCAAAAGGCACAATGCCGACGTAAGTACAAGAGGACTGACTCTCTAACTTTCTATGATTTGAACCTCTCCTGTGAGTCAAGTTTTAGATTCCGATGCTTCAATTCAGGTTTACTGTATCCCTTGGACCTTCTTATTGACGAAGAAACACAGAAATAGCATCCGAATTTAATACAAAAGGCAGAATGCCGACTTAAGTACAAGAGGACTGACAGTCTAACTTTCTCTGATTTGAACATCTCCTGTGAGTCCAGTTTTAGATTCCGATGCTTCACTTCAGGTTTACTGTATCCCTTGGACCTTCTTATTGACGATGAAACACAGAAATTGAATCCCAATTTAATACAAAAGGCACAATGTCGACTCGAGTACAAGAGGACTGACACTCACACTTTGTATGATTTGAACCTCTCCTGTGAGTCCAGTTTTAGATTCCGATGCTTCACTTCAGGTTTACTGTATACCTTGCACCTTCTTATTGACTATGAAACACAGAGTTTGCATCCGAATTTAATAGAAGCGGCACAATGCCGACTTAAGTACAAGAGGACTGACACTCTCACTTTCTATGATTTGAACCTCTCCTGTGAGTCCAGTTTTAGATTCCGATGCTTCACTTCAGGTTTTCTGTATGCCTTGCACCTTCTAATTGACGATGAAACACAGAAATTGCATCCGAATTTAATACAAATGGCACAACGCCGACTTAAGTGCAAGAGGACTGACACTCTCACTGTCTACGATTTGAACCTCTCCTGTGAGTCAAGTTATAGATTCCGATGCTTCACTTTAGGTTTACTGTATCCCTTGGACCTTCCTATTGACGATGAAACACAGAAATTGCATCGGAATTTAATACTAAACGCACAAAGCCGTCTTAAGTAAAAGAGGACTGACACTCTCACTTTCTACGATTTGAACCTCTCCTGAGAGTCCAGTTTTAGATTCCGATGATTTACTTCAGGTTTACTGTATCCCTTGGACCTTCTTATTGACGAAGAAACACAGAAATTGCGTCCGAATTTAATACAAAAGGCACAATACCGACTTAAGTACAAGAGGAGTGACACTCTAAGTTTCTATGACTTGAACCTCTCCCGTGAGTCCAGTTATAGATTCCGATGCTTCACTTCATGTTTACTGTATACCTTGGAACTTCGTAATGACGATGAAACACAGAAATTCCGTCGGAATTAAATTCAAAAGGCATAATGCCGACGTAAGTACAAGAGGACTGACTCTCTAACTTTCTATGATTTTAACCTCTCCTGTGAGTCAAGTTTTAGATTCCGATGCTTTACGTCAGGTTTACTGTATCCCTTTGACCATCTTATTGACGATAAAACACAGAAATTGCATCCGAATGTAATACAAAAGGCACAATACCGACTTAAGTACAACTGGAGTGACACTCTAACTTTCTATGATTTGAACCTCTCCTGCGAGTCAAGTTTTAGATTCCGATGCTTCACTTCAGGTTTACTGTATACCTTGGACCTTCTTATTGACGATGAAACACAGAAATTGCATCCGAATGTAATACAAAAGGCACAATACCGACTTAAAAACAAGAGGAGTGACACTCTAAGTTTCTATGATTTGAACCTCTCCTGTGAGTCCAGTTTTTGATATCGATGCTTCACTTCAGGTTTACTGTATCCCTTATACCTTCTTATTGACGATGAAATACAGAAATTGCATCCGAATTTAATACAAATGGCACAATGCCGACTTAAGTACAAGAGGACTGACACTCTCACTTTCTATGATTTGAACCTCTCCTGTGCGTCCAGTTTTAGATTCCGATGCTTCAATTCAGGTTTACTGTATCCCTTGGACCTTCTAATTGACGATGAAACACTAAAATTGCATCCGAATTTAATACAAAAGACACAATGCCGACTTAAGTAAAAGAGGACTGACACTCTCACTTTCTATGATTTTAACCTCTCCTGTGAGTGCAGTCTTAGATTCCGACGCTTCACTTCAGGATTACTGTATACCTTGCACCTTCTTATTGACGATGAATCACAGAAATTGCATCGGAATTTAATACAAAAGGCACAATGCCGACTTAAGTACAAGAGGACTGACACTCTCACTTTCTACGATTTTAACCTCTCCTGTGATTCCAGTTTTAGATTCAGATGCTTCACTTCTGGTTTACTGTATCCCTTGGACCTTCTTATTGACGATGAAACACAGGAATTGCATCGGAATTTAATACAAAAGGCACAAAGCCGACTTAAGTAAAAGAGGACTGACACTCTCACTTTCCATGATTTGAACCTCTCCTGGGAGTCCAGTTTTAGATTCCGATGCTTCACATCAGGTTTACTGTATACCTTGCACCTTCTTATTGACGATGAAACACAGAAATTGCATCCGAATTCAATGCAAAATGCACAATGCGGATTTCAGTAAAAGAGGACTGACATTCTCACTTTCTATGATTTGAACCTCTCCTGTGAGTCCACTTTAGATTCCGATGATGCACTTCAGGTTTACTGTATACCTTGCATATTCTTATTGACGATGAACAACAGAAATTGCATCTGAAATTTATACAATAGGCACAATGCGACTTAAGTAAAAGAGGACTGACACACTCACTTTCTATTATTTGAACCTCTCCTGTGAGTCCAGTTTTAGATTCGATGCTTCACTTCAGGTTTACTGTATCCCTTGGACCTTCTTATTGACGATGAAACACAGAAATTGCATCCGAATGTAATACAAAAGGCACAATGCCGAGTTAAGTACAAGAGGACTGACACTCTAACTTTCTATGCTTTGAACCTCTCCTGTGATTCCAGTTTTAGTTCCGATGCTTCACTTCATGTTTACTTTAGACCTTGGACCTTCTTATTGACGATGAGACACAGAGTTTGCATCCGAATTTAATACAAAACGCACAATGCCGACTTAAGGACAGGAGGACTGACACTCTAACTTTCTACGATTTTAACCTCTCCTGAGAGTCCAGTTTAGATTCCGATGCTTTACTTCAGGTTTACTGTATCCCTTGGACCTTCTTATTGACGATGAAACACAGAAATTGCGTCCGAATTTAATACAAAAAGCACAAATACCGACTTAAGTACTAGAGGAGTGACACTCTAAGCTTCTATGACTTGAACCTCTCCTGTGAGTCCACTTGTAGTTCCGATGCTTCACTTCATGTTTACTGTAGACCTTGGACCTTCTTATTGACGATGAAACACAGAGTTTGCATCCGAATTTAATACAAATGGCACAATGCCGACTTAAGTACAAGAGGACTGACACTCTCACTTTCTATGATTTGAACCTCTCCTGTGAGTCAAGTTATAATTCGATGCTTCACTTCAGGTTTACTGTATACCTTGGAACTTCGTAATGACGATGAACACAGAAATTCCGTCGGAATTAAATTCAAAAGGCACATTGCCGACGTAAGTACAAGAGGACTGACTCTCTAACTTTCTATGATTTGAACCTCTCCTGTGAGTCAAGTTTAGATTCCGATGCTTTACGTCAGGTTTACTGTATCCCTTTGACCATCTTATTGACGTTAAAACACAGAAATTGCATCCGAATGTAATACAAAAGCACAATACCCGACTTAAGTACAAGTGGAGTGACACTCTTAAGTTTCTATGATTTGAACCTCTCCTGCGAGTCAGTTTTAGATTCGATGCTTCACTTCAGGTTTACTGTATACCTTGCACCTTCTTATTGACGATGAAACACAGAAATTGCATCCGAATCGGAAACAAAAGGCACAATGCCGACTTAAGTAAAAGAGGACTGACACTCTCACTTTCTACGATTTGAACATCTCCTGTGAGTCCAGTTTTTAGATTCCGATGCCTCACTTCAGGTTTACTGTATACCTTGCACCTTCTTATTGACTATGAAACACAGAGTATGCATCCGAATTTATTGAAACGGCACAATGCCGACTTAAGTAAAAGAGGACTGACACTCTCACTTTCTACGATTTGAACCTCTCCTGAGAGTCCAGTTTTAGATTCCGATGATTTACTTCAGGTTTACTGTATCCCTTGGACCTTCTTATTGACGATGAAACACAGAAATTGCGTCCGAATTTAATACAAAAGGCACAATACCGACTTAAGTACAAGAGGAGTGACACACTAAGTTTCTATGACTTGAACCTCTCTCGTGAGTCCAGTTTAGATTTCCGATGCTTCACTTCAGGTTTACTGATTACCTTGCACCTTCTTAATGACGATGAAACACAGAAATTGCATCCGAATCGGAAACAATAGCACAATGCCGACTTAAGTAAAAGAGGTCTGACACTCTCACTTTCTACGATTTGAACATCTCCTGTGAGTCAGTTTTAGATTCCGATGCTTCACTTCAGGTTTACTGTATCCCTTGGACCTACTTTTTGGCGATGAACACAGAAATTGCATCCGAATTCAATGCAAAAGCACAATGCGGATTTCAGTAAAAGGGGACTGACATTCTCACTTATTTGATTTGAACCTCTCCTGTGAGTCCACTTTTAGATTCCGATGATGCACTTTAGGTTTACTGTATACCTTGCATATTCTTATTGACGATGAACAACAGAAATTGCATCTGAAATTAATACAATAGGCACAATGCCGACTTAAGTAAAAGAGGACTGACACACTCACTTTCTATTATTTGAACCTCTCCTGTGAGTCCAGTTTTAGATTCCGATGCTTCACTTCAGGTTACTGTATACCTTGGAACTTCGTAATGACGATGAAACACAGAAATTCCATCGGAATTAAATTCAAAAGGCACAATGCCGACGTAAGTACAAGAGGACTGACTCTCTAACTTTCTATGATTTGAACCTTCTGTGAGTCAAGTTTTAGATTCCGATGCTTCAATTCAGGTTTACTGTATCCCTTGGACCTCTTATTGACGAAGAAACACAGAAATTGCATCCGAATTTAATACAAAAGGCACAATGCCGACTTAAGTACAAGAGACTGACAGTCTAACTTTCTATGATTTGAACATCTCCTGTGAGTCCAGTTTTAGATTCCGATGCTTCACTTCAGGTTTACTGTATCCCTTGGACCTTCTTATTGACGATGAAACACAGAAATTGAATCCCAATTTAATACAAAAGGCACAATGTCGACTCGAGTACAAGAGGACTGACACTCACACTTTGTATGATTTAAACCTCTCCTGTGAGTCCAGTTTCAGATTCGATGCTTCACTTCAGGTTTACTGTATACCTTGCACCTTCTTATTGACTATGAAACACAGAGTATGCATCCGAATTTAATTGAAACGGCACAATGCCGACTTAAGTACAAGAGGACTGACACTCTCACTTTCTATGATTTGAACCTCTCCTGTGAGTCCAGTTTTAGATTCCGAGCTTCACTTCAGGTTTACTGTATGCCTTGCACCTTCTAATTGACGATGAAACACAGAAATAGCATCCGAATTTAATACAAATGCACAACGCCGACTTAAGTGCAAGAGGACTGACACTCTCACTTTCTACGATTTCAACCTCTCCTGTGAGTCAAGTTATAAATTCCCGATGCTTCACTTTAGGTTTACTGTATCCCTTGGACCTTCCGATTGACGATGAAACACAGAAATTGCATCGGAATTTAATACAAAAGGCACAAGCCGACTTAAGTAAAAGAGGACTGACACTCTCACTTTCTACGATTTTGAACCTCTCCTGAGAGTCCAGTTTTAGATTCCGATGATTTACTTCAGGTTTACTGTATCCCTTGGACCTTCTTATTGACGATGAAACACAGAAATTGCGTCCGAATTTAATACAAAAAGCACAATACCGACTTAAGTACAAGAGGAGTGACACTCTAAGTTTCTATGACTTGAACCTCTCCCGTGAGTCCAGTTATAGATTCCGATGCTTCACTTCAGGTTTACTGTATACCTTGGAACTTCGTAATGACGATGAAACACAGAAATTCCGTCGGAATAAATTCAAAAGGCACAATGCCGAAGTAAGTACAAGAGGACTGACTCTCTAACTTCTATGATTTGAACCTCTCCTGTGAGTCAAGTTTTAGATTCCGATGCTTTACGTCAGGTATACTGTATCCCTTTGACCCATCTTATTGACGTCAAAACACAGAATTGCATCCGAATGTAATACAAAGGCACAATACCGACTTAAGTACAAGAGGAGTGACACTCTAAGTTTCTATGACTTGAACCTCTCCCGTCAGTCCAGTTATAGATTCCGATGCTTCACTTCAGGTTTACTGTATACCTTGGAACTTCGTAATGACGATGAAACACAGAAACTCATCGGAATTAAATTCAAAAGGCACAATGCCGACGTAAGTACAAGAGGACTGACACTCTAACTTTCTATGATTTGAACCTCTCCTGTGCGTCAGTTTAGATTCCGATGCTTCAATTCAGGTTTACTGTATCCCTTATACCTTCTTATTGACGATGAAACACAGAATTGCATCCGAATCGGAAACAAAAGGCACAATGCCGACTTAAGTAAAAGAGGACTGACACTCTCACTTTCTACGATTTGAACATCTCCTGTGAGTCCAGTTTTAGATTCCGATGCCTCACTTCAGGTTTACTGTATACCTTGCACCTTCTTATTGACTATGAAACACAGAGAGTATTGCATCCGAATTTAATTGAAACGGCACAATGCCGACTTAAGTAAAAGAGGACATGACACTCTCACTTTCTACGATTTGAACCTCTCCTGAGAGTCCAGTTTTAGATTCGATGATTTACTTCAGGTTTACTGTATCCCTTGGACCTTCTTATTGACGATGAAACACAGAAATTGCGTCCGAATTTAATACAAAAGGCACAATACCGACTTAAGTACAAGAGGAGTGACACACTAAGTTTCTATGACTTGAACCTCTCTCGTGAGTCCAGTTTTAGATTCCGATGCTTCACTTCAGGTTACTGTATACCTTGCACCTTCTTAATGACGATGAAACACAGAAAATTGCATCCGATCGGAAACAATAGGCACAATGCCGACTTAAGTAAAAGAGGTCTGACACTCTCACTTCTACGATTTGAACATCTCCTGTGAGTCCAGTTTTAGATTCCGATGCTTCACTTCAGGTTTACTGTATCCCTTGGACCTACTTTTTGGCGATGAAACACAGAAATTGCATCCGAATTCAATGCAAAAGGCACAATGCGGATTTCAGTAAAAGGGGACTGACATTCTCACTTTATTTGATTTGAACCTCTCCTGTGAGTCCACTTTTAGATTCCGATGATGCACTTTAGGTTTACTGTATACCTTGCATATTCTTATTGACGATGAACAACAGAAATTGCATCTGAAATTAATACAATAGGCACAATGCCGACTTAAGTAAAAGAGGACTGACACACTCACTTTCTATTATTTGAACCTCTCCTGTGAGTCCAGTTTTAGATTCGATGCTTCACTTCAGGTTTACTGTATACCTTGGAACTTCGTAATGACGATGAAACACAGAAATTCCATTGGAATTAAATTCAAAAGGCACAATGCCGACGTAAGTACAAGAGGACTGACTCTCTAACTTTCTATGATTTGAACCTTCCTGTGAGTCAAGTTTTAGATTTCCGATGCTTCAATTCAGGTTTACTGTATCCCTTGGACCTTCTTATTGACGAAGAAACACAGAAATTGCATCCGAATTTAATACAAAAGGCACAATGCCGACTTAAGTACAAGAGGACTGACAGTCTAACTTTCTATGATTTGAACATCTCCTGTGAGTCCAGTTTTAGATTCCGATGCTTCACTTCAGGTTTACTGTATCCCTTGGACCTTCTTATTGACGATGAAACACAGAAATTGAATCCCAATTTAATACAAAAGGCACAATGTCGACTCGAGTACAAGAGGACTGACACTCACACTTTGTATGATTTGAACCTCTCCTGTGAGTCCAGTTTCAGATTCCGATGCTTCACTTCAGGTTTACTGTATACCTTGCACCTTCTTATTGACTATGACACACAGAGTATGCATCCGAATTTAATTGAAACGGCACAATGCCGACTTAAGTACAAGAGGACTGACACTCTCACTTTCTATGATTTGAACCTCTCCTGTGAGTCCAGTTTTAGATTCCGATGCTTCACTTCAGGTTTACTGTATGCCTTGCACCTTCTAATTGACGATGAAACACAGAAATAGCATCCGAATTTAATACAAATGGCACAACGCCGACTTAAGTGCAAGAGGACTGACACTCTCACTTTCTACGATTTCAACCTCTCCTGTGAGTCAAGTTATAAATTCCGATGCTTCACTTTAGGTTTACTGTATCCCTTGGACCTTCCGATTGACGATGAAACACAGAAATTGCATCGGAATTTAATACAAAAGGCACAAAGCCGACTTAAGTAAAAGAGGACTGACACTCTCACTTTCTACGATTTGAACCTCTCCTGAGAGTCCAGTTTTAGATTCCGATGATTTACTTCAGGTTTACTGTATCCCTTGGACCTTCTTATTGACGATGAAACACAGAAATTGCGTCCGAATTTAATACAAAAAGCACAATACCGACTTAAGTACAAGAGGAGTGACACTCTAAGTTTCTATGACTTGAACCTCTCCCGTGAGTCCAGTTATAGATTCCGATGCTTCACTTCAGGTTTACTGTATACCTTGGAACTTCGTAATGACGATGAAACACAGAAATTCCGTCGGAATTAAATTCAAAAGGCACAATGCCGAAGTAAGTACAAGAGGACTGACTCTCTAACTTTCTATGATTTGAACCTCTCCTGTGAGTCAAGTTTTAGATTCCGATGCTTTACGTCAGGTATACTGTATCCCTTTGACCATCTTATTGACGTCAAAACACAGAAATTGCATCCGAATGTAATACAAAAGGCACAATACCGACTTAAGTACAAGAGGAGTGACACTCTAAGTTTCTATGACTTGAACCTCTCCCGTCAGTCCAGTTATAGATTCCGATGCTTCACTTCAGGTTTACTGTATACCTTGGAACTTCGTAATGACGATGAAACACAGAAATTCCATCGGAATTAAATTCAAAAGGCACAATGCCGACGTAAGTACAAGAGGACTGACACTCTAACTTTCTATGATTTGAACCTCTCCTGTGCGTCCAGTTTTAGATTCCGATGCTTCAATTCAGGTTTACTGTATCCCTTATACCTTCTTAATGACGATGAAATACAGAAATTGCATCCGAATTTAATACAAATGGCACAATGCCGACTTAAGTACAAGAGGACTGACACTCTCACTTTCTATGATTTGAACCTCTCCTGTGCGTCCAGTTTTAGATTCCGATGCTTCAATTCAGGTTTACTGTATCCCTTGACCTTCTAATTGACGATGAAACACTAAAATTGCATCTGAATTTAATACAAAAGACACAATGCCGACTTAAGTAAAAGAGGACTGACACTCTCACTTTCTATGATTTGAACCTCTCCTGTGAGTGCAGTCTTAGATTCCGACGCTTCACTTCAGGATTACTGTATACCTTGCACCTTCTTATTGACGATGAATCACAGAAATTGCATCGGAATTTAATACAAAAGGCACAATGCCGACTTAAGTACAAGCGGACTGACACTCTCACTTTCTACGATTTTAACCTCTCCTGTGATTCCAGTTTTAGATTCAGATGCTTCACTTCTGGTTTACTGTATCCCTTGGACCTTCTTATTGACGATGAAACACAGGAATTGCATCGGAATTTAATACAAAAGGCACAAAGCCGACTTAAGTAAAAGAGGACTGACACTCTCACTTTCTATGATTTGAACCTCTCCTGGGAGTCCAGTTTTAGATTCCGATGCTTCACATCAGGTTTACTGTATACCTTACACCTTCTTATTGACGATGAAACACAGAAATTGCATCCGAATTCAATGCAAAATGCACAATGCGGATTTCAGTAAAAGAGGACTGACATTCTCACTTTCTATGATTTGAACCTCTCCTGTGAGTCCACTTTTAGATTCCGATGCTTCACTTCAGGTTTACTGTATCCCTTGGACCTTCTTATTGACGATGAAACACAGAAATTGCATCCGAATGTAATACAAAAGGCACAATGCCGAGTTAAGTACATGAGAGGACTGACACTCTAACTTTCTATGCTTTGAACCTCTCCTGTGATTCCAGTTTTAGTTCCGATGCTTCACTTCATGTTTACTTTAGACCTTGGACCTTCTTATTGACGATGAGACACAGAGTTTGCATCCGAATTTAATACAAAACGCACAATGCCGACTTAAGGACAGGAGGACTGACACTCTAACTTTCTACGATTTTAACCTCTCCTGAGAGTCCAATTTTAGATTCCGATGCTTTACTTCAGGTTTACTGTATCCCTTGGACCTTCTTATTGACGATGAAACACAGAAATTGCGTCCGAATTTAATACAAAAAGCACAATACCGACTTAAGTACTAGAGGAGTGGCGCTCTAAGCTTCTATGACTTGAACCTCTCCTGTGAGTCCACTTGTAGTTCCGATGCTTCACTTCATGTTTACTGTGGACCTTGGACCTTCTTATTGACGATGAAACACAGAGTTTGCATCCGAATTTAATACAAATGGCACAATGCCGATTTAAGTACAAGAGGACTGACACTCTCACTTTCTATGATTTGAACCTCTCCTGTGAGTCCAGTTTTAGATTCCGATGCCTCACTTCAGGTTTACTGTATACCTTGCACCTTCTTATTGACTATGAAACACAGAGTATGCATCCGAATTTAATTGAAACGGCACAATGCCGACTTAAGTACAAGAGGACTGACACTCTCACTTTCTATGATTTGAACCTCTCCTGTGAGTCCAGTTTTAGATTCCGATGCTTCACTTCAGGTTTACTGTATGCCTTGCACCTTCTAATTGACGATGAAACACAGAAATAGCATCCGAATTTAATACAAATGGCACAACGCCGACTTAAGTGCAAGAGGACTGACACTCTCACTTTCTACGATTTGAACCTCTCCTGTGAGTCAAGTTATAAATTCCGATGCTTCACTTCAGGTTTACTGTATACCTTGGAACTTCGTAATGACGATGAAACACAGAAATTCCGTCGGAATTAAATTCAAAAGGCACAATGCCGACGTAAGTGCAAGAGGACTGTCTCTCTAACTTTCTATGATTTGAACCTCTCCTGTGAGTCAAGTTTTAGATTCCGATGCTTTACGTCAGGTTTACTGTACCCCTTTGACCATCTTATTGACGATAAAACACAGAAATTGCATCCGAATGTAATACAAAAGGCACGATACCGACTTAAGTACAAGTGGAGTGACACTCTAACTTTCTATGATTTGAACCTCTCCTGCGAGTCCAGTTTTAGATTCCGATGCTTCACTTCAGGTTTACTGTATACCTTGCACCTTCTTATTGACGATGAAACACAGAAATTGCATCCGAATCGGAAACAAAAGGCACAATGCCGACTTAAGTAAAAGAGGACTGAGACTCTCACTTTCTACGATTTGAACATCTCCTGTGAGTCCAGTTTTAGATTCCGATGCTTCACTTCAGGTTTACTGTATCCCTTGGACCTACTTTTTGACGATGAAACACAGAAATTGCATCCGAATTCAATGCAAAAGGCACAATGCGGATTTTCAGTAAAAGAGGACTGACATTCTCACTTTATATGATTTGAACCTCTCCTGTGAGTTCACTTTTAGATTCCGATGATGCACTTCAGGTTTACTGTATACCTTGCATATTCTTATTGACGATGAACAACAGAAATTGCATCTGAAATTAATACAATAGGCACAATGCCGACTTAAGTAAAAGAGGACTGACACACTCACTTTCTATTATTCGAACCTCTCCTGTGAGTCCAGTTTAGATTCCGATGCTTCACTTCAGGTTTACTGTATCCCTTGGACCTTCTTTTTGACGATGAAACACAGAAATTGCATCCGAATGTAATACAAAAGGCACAATGCCGAGTTAAGTACAAGAGGACTGACACTCTAACTTTCTATGCTTTGAACCTCTCCTGTGATTCCAGTTTTAGTTCCGATGCTTCACTTCATGTTTACTTTAGACCTTGGACCTTCTTATTGACGATGAGACACAGAGTTTGCATCCGAATTTAATACAAAACGCACAATGCCGACTTAAGGACAGGAGGACTGACACTCTAACTTTCTACGATTTTAACCTCTCCTGAGAGTCCAGTTTTAGATTCTGATGCTTTACTTCAGGTTTACTGTATCCCTTGGACCTTCTTATTGACGATGAAACACAGAAATTGCGTCCGAATTTAATACAGAAAGCACAATACCGACTTAAGTACTAGAGGAGTGACACTCTAAGTTTCTATGACTTGAACCTCTCCCTTGAGTCCAGTTATAGATTCCGATGCTTCACTTCAGGTTTACTGTATACCTTGGAACTTCGTAATGACGATTAAACACAGAAATTCCATCGGAATTAAATTCAAAAGGCACAATGCCGACGTAAGTACAAGAGGACTGACTCTCTAACTTTCTATGATTTGAACCTCTCCTGTGAGTCAAGTTTTAGATTCCGATGCTTCAATTCAGGTTTACTGTATCCCTTGGACCTTCTTATTGACGAAGAAACACAGAAATAGCATCCGAATTTAATACAAAAGGCACAATGCCGACTTAAGTACAAGAGGACTGACAGTCTAACTGTCTCTGATTTGAACATCTCCTGTGAGTCCAGTTTTAGATTCCGATGCTTCACTTCAGGTTTACTGTATGCCTTGCACCTTCTAATTGACGATGAAACACAGAAATAGCATCCGAATTTAATACAAATGGCACAACGCCGACTTAAGTGCAAGAGGACTGACACTCTCACTTTCTACGATTTCAACCTCTCCTGTGAGTCAAGTTATAAATTCCGATGCTTCACTTTAGGTTTACTGTATCCCTTGGACCTTCCTATTGACGATGAAACACAGAAATTGCATCGGAATTTAATACAAAAGGCACAAAGCCGACTTAAGTAAAAGAGGACTGACACTCTCACTTTCTACGATTTGAACCTCTCCTGAGAGTCCAGTTTTAGATTCCGATGATTTACTTCAGGTTTACTGTATCCCTTGGACCTTCTTATTGACGATGAAACACAGAAATTGCGTCCGAATTTAATACAAAAAGCACAATACCGACTTAAGTACAAGAGGAGTGACACTCTAAGTTTCTATGACTTGAACCTCTCCCGTGAGTCCAGTTATAGATTCCGATGCTTCACTTCAGGTTTACTGTATACCTTGGAACTTCGTAATGACGATGAAACACAGAAATTCCGTCGGAATTAAATTCAAAAGGCACAATGCCGAAGTAAGTACAAGAGGACTGACTCTCTAACTTTCTATGATTTGAACCTCTCCTGTGAGTCAAGTTTTAGATTCCGATGCTTTACGTCAGGTATACTGTATCCCTTTGACCATCTTATTGACGTCAAAACACAGAAATTGCATCCGAATGTAATACAAAAGGCACAATACCGACTTAAGTACAAGAGGAGTGACACTCTTAGTTTCTATGACTTGAACCTCTCCCGTCAGTCCAGTTATAGATTCCGATGCTTCACTTCAGGTTTACTGTATACCTTGGAACTTCGTAATGACGATGAAACACAGAAATTCCATCGGAATTAAATTCAAAAGGCACAATGCCGACGTAAGTACAAGAGGACTGACACTCTAACTTTCTATGATTTGAACCTCTCCTGTGCGTCCAGTTTTAGATTCCGATGCTTCAATTCAGGTTTACTGTATCCCTTATACCTTCTTAATGACGATGAAATACAGAAATTGCATCCGAATTTAATACAAATGGCACAATGCCGACTTAAGTACAAGAGGACTGACACTCTCACTTTCTATGATTTGAACCTCTCCTGTGCGTCCAGTTTTAGATTCCGATGCTTCAATTC
The DNA here is from genome assembly GCF_021461385.2 of Schistocerca piceifrons. Lineage (NCBI taxonomy): Eukaryota > Metazoa > Arthropoda > Insecta > Orthoptera > Acrididae > Schistocerca > Schistocerca piceifrons. The sequence continues at coordinate 56,395 of NW_025729018.1, read as the reverse complement.
AGGTTTACTGTATCCCTTGACCTTCTAATTGACGATGAAACACTAAAATTGCATCTGAATTTAATACAAAAGACACAATGCCGACTTAAGTAAAAGAGGACTGACACTCTCACTTTCTATGATTTGAACCTCTCCTGTGAGTGCAGTCTTAGATTCCGACGCTTCACTTCAGGATTACTGTATACCTTGCACCTTCTTATTGACGATGAATCACAGAAATTGCATCGGAATTTAATACAAAAGGCACAATGCCGACTTAAGTACAAGCGGACTGACACTCTCACTTTCTACGATTTTAACCTCTCCTGTGATTCCAGTTTTAGATTCAGATGCTTCACTTCTGGTTTACTGTATCCCTTGGACCTTCTTATTGACGATGAAACACAGGAATTGCATCGGAATTTAATACAAAAGGCACAAAGCCGACTTAAGTAAAAGAGGACTGACACTCTCACTTTCTATGATTTGAACCTCTCCTGGGAGTCCAGTTTTAGATTCCGATGCTTCACATCAGGTTTACTGTATACCTTGCACCTTCTTATTGACGATGAAACACAGAAATTGCATCCGAATTCAATGCAAAATGCACAATGCGGATTTCAGTAAAAGAGGACTGACATTCTCACTTTCTATGATTTGAACCTCTCCTGTGAGTCCACTTTTAGATTCCGATGCTTCACTTCAGGTTTACTGTATCCCTTGGACCTTCTTATTGACGATGAAACACAGAAATTGCATCCGAATGTAATACAAAAGGCACAATGCCGAGTTAAGTACAAGAGGACTGACACTCTAACTTTCTATGCTTTGAACCTCTCCTGTGATTCCAGTTTTAGTTCCGATGCTTCACTTCATGTTTACTTTAGACCTTGGACCTTCTTATTGACGATGAGACACAGAGTTTGCATCCGAATTTAATACAAAACGCACAATGCCGACTTAAGGACAGGAGGACTGACACTCTAACTTTCTACGATTTTAACCTCTCCTGAGAGTCCAATTTTAGATTCCGATGCTTTACTTCAGGTTTACTGTATCCCTTGGACCTTCTTATTGACGATGAAACACAGAAATTGCGTCCGAATTTAATACAAAAAGCACAATACCGACTTAAGTACTAGAGGAGTGGCGCTCTAAGCTTCTATGACTTGAACCTCTCCTGTGAGTCCACTTGTAGTTCCGATGCTTCACTTCATGTTTACTGTGGACCTTGGACCTTCTTATTGACGATGAAACACAGAGTTTGCATCCGAATTTAATACAAATGGCACAATGCCGACTTAAGTACAAGAGGACTGACACTCTCACTTTCTATGATTTGAACCTCTCCTGTGAGTCCAGTTTTAGATTCCGATGCCTCACTTCAGGTTTACTGTATACCTTGCACCTTCTTATTGACTATGAAACACAGAGTATGCATCCGAATTTAATTGAAACGGCACAATGCCGACTTAAGTACAAGAGGACTGACACTCTCACTTTCTATGATTTGAACCTCTCCTGTGAGTCCAGTTTTAGATTCCGATGCTTCACTTCAGGTTTACTGTATGCCTTGCACCTTCTAATTGACGATGAAACACAGAAATAGCATCCGAATTTAATACAAATGGCACAACGCCGACTTAAGTGCAAGAGGACTGACACTCTCACTTTCTACGATTTGAACCTCTCCTGTGAGTCAAGTTATAAATTCCGATGCTTCACTTCAGGTTTACTGTATACCTTGGAACTTCGTAATGACGATGAAACACAGAAATTCCGTCGGAATTAAATTCAAAAGGCACAATGCCGACGTAAGTACAAGAGGACTGTCTCTCTAACTTTCTATGATTTGAACCTCTCCTGTGAGTCAAGTTTTAGATTCCGATGCTTTACGTCAGGTTTACTGTACCCCTTTGACCATCTTATTGACGATAAAACACAGAAATTGCATCCGAATGTAATACAAAAGGCACGATACCGACTTAAGTACAAGTGGAGTGACACTCTAACTTTCTATGATTTGAACCTCTCCTGCGAGTCCAGTTTTAGATTCCGATGCTTCACTTCAGGTTTACTGTATACCTTGCACCTTCTTATTGACGATGAAACACAGAAATTGCATCCGAATCGGAAACAAAAGGCACAATGCCGACTTAAGTAAAAGAGGACTGAGACTCTCACTTTCTACGATTTGAACATCTCCTGTGAGTCCAGTTTTAGATTCCGATGCTTCACTTCAGGTTTACTGTATCCCTTGGACCTACTTTTTGACGATGAAACGCAGAAATTGCATCCGAATTCAATGCAAAAGGCACAATGCGGATTTCAGTAAAAGAGGACTGACATTCTCACTTTATATGATTTGAACCTCTCCTGTGAGTTCACTTTTAGATTCCGATGATGCACTTCAGGTTTACTGTATACCTTGCATATTCTTATTGACGATGAACAACAGAAATTGCATCTGAAATTAATACAATAGGCACAATGCCGACTTAAGTAAAAGAGGACTGACACACTCACTTTCTATTATTCGAACCTCTCCTGTGAGTCCAGTTTTAGATTCCGATGCTTCACTTCAGGTTTACTGTATCCCTTGGACCTTCTTTTTGACGATGAAACACAGAAATTGCATCCGAATGTAATACAAAAGGCACAATGCCGAGTTAAGTACAAGAGGACTGACACTCTAACTTTCTATGCTTTGAACCTCTCCTGTGATTCCAGTTTTAGTTCCGATGCTTCACTTCATGTTTACTATAGACCTTGGACCTTCTTATTGACGATGAGACACAGAGTTTGCATCCGAATTTAATACAAAACGCACAATGCCGACTTAAGGACAGGAGGACTGACACTCTAACTTTCTACGATTTTAACCTCTCCTGAGAGTCCAGTTTTAGATTCTGATGCTTTACTTCAGGTTTACTGTATCCCTTGGACCTTCTTATTGACGATGAAACACAGAAATTGCGTCCGAATTTAATACAGAAAGCACAATACCGACTTAAGTACTAGAGGAGTGACACTCTAAGTTTCTATGACTTGAACCTCTCCCTTGAGTCCAGTTATAGATTCCGATGCTTCACTTCAGGTTTACTGTATACCTTGGAACTTCGTAATGACGATTAAACACAGAAATTCCATCGGAATTAAATTCAAAAGGCACAATGCCGACGTAAGTACAAGAGGACTGACTCTCTAACTTTCTATGATTTGAACCTCTCCTGTGAGTCAAGTTTTAGATTCCGATGCTTCAATTCAGGTTTACTGTATCCCTTGGACCTTCTTATTGACGAAGAAACACAGAAATAGCATCCGAATTTAATACAAAAGGCACAATGCCGACTTAAGTACAAGAGGACTGACAGTCTAACTTTCTCTGATTTGAACATCTCCTGTGAGTCCAGTTTTAGATTCCGATGCTTCACTTCAGGTTTACTGTATGCCTTGCACCTTCTAATTGACGATGAAACACAGAAATTGCATCCGAATTTAATACAAATGGCACAACGCCGACTTAAGTGCAAGAGGACTGACACTCTCACTGTCTACGATTTGAACCTCTCCTGTGAGTCAAGTTATAGATTCCGATGCTTCACTTTAGGTTTACTGTATCCCTTGGACCTTCCTATTGACGATGAAACACAGAAATTGCATCAGAATTTAATACAAAACGCACAAAGCCGTCTTAAGTAAAAGAGGACTGACACTCTCACTTTCTACGATTTGAACCTCTCCTGAGAGTCCAGTTTTAGATTCCGATGATTTACTTCAGGTTTACTGTATCCCTTGGACCTTCTTATTGACGAAGAAACACAGAAATTGCGTCCGAATTTAATACAAAAGGCACAATACCGACTTAAGTACAAGAGGAGTGACACTCTAAGTTTCTATGACTTGAACCTCTCCCGTGAGTCCAGTTATAGATTCCGATGCTTCACTTCATGTTTACTGTATACCTTGGAACTTCGTAATGACGATGAAACACAGAAATTCCGTCGGAATTAAATTCAAAATGCATAATGCCGACGTAAGTACAAGAGGACTGACTCTCTAACTTTCTATGATTTTAACCTCTCCTGTGAGTCAAGTTTTAGATTCCGATGCTTTACGTCAGGTTTACTGTATCCCTTTGACCATCTTATTGACGATAAAACACAGAAATTGCATCCGAATGTAATACAAAAGGCACAATACCGACTTAAGTACAAGTGGAGTGACACTCTAACTTTCTATGATTTGAACCTCTCCTGCGAGTCAAGTTTTAGATTCCGATGCTTCACTTCAGGTTTACTGTATACCTTGGACCTTCTTATTGACGATGAAACACAGAAATTGCATCCGAATGTAATACAAAAGGCACAATACCGACTTAAAAACAAGAGGAGTGACACTCTAAGTTTCTATGATTTGAACCTCTCCTGTGAGTCCAGTTTTTGATATCGATGCTTCACTTCAGGTTTACTGTATCCCTTATACCTTCTTATTGACGATGAAATACAGAAATTGAATCCGAATTAAATACAAATGGCACAATGCCGACTTAAGTACAAGAGGACTGACACTCTCACTTTCTATGATTTGAACATCTCCTGTGCGTCCAGTTTTAGATTCCGATGCTTCAATTCAGGTTTACTGTATCCCTTGGACCTTCTAATTGACGATGAAACACTAAAATTGCATCCGAATTTAATACAAAAGACACAATGCCGACTTAAGTAAAAGAGGACTGACACTCTCACTTTCTATGATTTGAACCTCTCCTGTGAGTGCAGTCTTAGATTCCGACGCTTCACTTCAGGATTACTGTATACCTTGCACCTTCTTATTGACGATGAATCACAGAAATTGCATCGGAATTTAATACAAAAGGCACAATGCCGACTTAAGTACAAGAGGACTGACACTCTCACTTTCTACGATTTTAACCTCTCCTGTGATTCCAGTTTTAGATTCAGATGCTTCACTTCTGGTTTACTGTATCCCTTGGACCTTCTTATTGACGATGAAACACAGGAATTGCATCGGAATTTAATACAAAAGGCACAAAGCCGACTTAAGTAAAAGAGGACTGACACTCTCACTTTCCATGATTTGAACCTCTCCTGGGAGTCCAGTTTTAGATTCCGATGCTTCACATCAGGTTTACTGTATACCTTGCACCTTCTTATTGACGATGAACAACAGAAATTGCATCTGAAATTTATACAATAGGCACAATGCCGACTTAAGTAAAAGAGGACTGACACACTCACTTTCTATTATTTGAACCTCTCCTGTGAGTCCAGTTTTAGATTCCGATGCTTCACTTCAGGTTTACTGTATCCCTTGGACCTTCTTATTGACGATGAAACACAGAAATTGCATCCGAATGTAATACAAAAGGCACAATGCCGAGTTAAGTACAAGAGGACTGACACTCTAACTTTCTATGCTTTGAACCTCTCCTGTGATTCCAGTTTTAGTTCCGATGCTTCACTTCATGTTTACTTTAGACCTTGGACCTTCTTATTGACGATGAGACACAGAGTTTGCATCCGAATTTAATACAAAACGCACAATGCCGACTTAAGGACAGGAGGACTGACACTCTAACTTTCTACGATTTTAACCTCTCCTGAGAGTCCAGTTTTAGATTCCGATGCTTTACTTCAGGTTTACTGTATCCCTTGGACCTTCTTATTGACGATGAAACACAGAAATTGCGTCCGAATTTAATACAAAAAGCACAATACCGACTTAAGTACTAGAGGAGTGACACTCTAAGCTTCTATGACTTGAACCTCTCCTGTGAGTCCACTTGTAGTTCCGATGCTTCACTTCATGTTTACTGTAGACCTTGGACCTTCTTATTGACGATGAAACACAGAGTTTGCATCCGAATTTAATACAAATGGCACAATGCCGACTTAAGTACAAGTGGAGTGACACTCTAACTTTCTATGATTTGAACCTCTCCTGCGAGTCCAGTTTTAGATTCCGATGCTTCACTTCAGGTTTACTGTATACCTTGCACCTTCTTATTGACGATGAAACACAGAAATTGCATCCGAATCGGAAACAAAAGGCACAATGCCGACTTAAGTAAAAGAGGACTGAGACTCTCACTTTCTACGATTTGAACATCTCCTGTGAGTCCAGTTTTAGATTCCGATGCTTCACTTCAGGTTTACTGTATGTGAGTTCACTTTTAGATTCCGATGATGCACTTCAGGTTTACTGTATACCTTGCATATTCTTATTGACGATGAACAACAGAAATTGCATCTGAAATTAATACAATAGGCACAATGCCGACTTAAGTAAAAGAGGACTGACACACTCACTTTCTATTATTCGAACCTCTCCTGTGAGTCCAGTTTTAGATTCCGATGCTTCACTTCAGGTTTACTGTATCCCTTGGACCTTCTTTTTGACGATGAAACACAGAAATTGCATCCGAATGTAATACAAAAGGCACAATGCCGAGTTAAGTACAAGAGGACTGACACTCTAACTTTCTATGCTTTGAACCTCTCCTGTGATTCCAGTTTTAGTTCCGATGCTTCACTTCATGTTTACTTTAGACCTTGGACCTTCTTATTGACGATGAGACACAGAGTTTGCATCCGAATTTAATACAAAACGCACAATGCCGACTTAAGGACAGGAGGACTGACACTCTAACTTTCTACGATTTTAACCTCTCCTGAGAGTCCAGTTTTAGATTCTGATGCTTTACTTCAGGTTTACTGTATCCCTTGGACCTTCTTATTGACGATGAAACACAGAAATTGCGTCCGAATTTAATACAAAAGGCACAATACCGACTTAAGTATTAGAGGAGTGACACTCTAAGTTTCTATGACTTGAACCTCTCCCTTGAGTCCAGTTATAGATTCCGATGCTTCACTTCAGGTTTACTGTATACCTTGGAACTTCGTAATGACGATTAAACACAGAAATTCCATCGGAATTAAATTCAAAAGGCACAATGCCGACGTAAGTACAAGAGGACTGACTCTCTAACTTTCTATGATTTCAACCTCTCCTGTGAGTCAAGTTTTAGATTCCGATGCTTCAATTCAGGTTTACTGTATCCCTTGGACCTTCTTATTGACGAAGAAACACAGAAATAGCATCCGAATTTAATACAAAAGGCACAATGCCGACTTAAGTACAAGAGGACTGACAGTCTAACTTTCTCTGATTTGAACATCTCCTGTGAGTCCAGTTTTAGATTCCGATGCTTCACTTCAGGTTTACTGTATCCCTTGGACCTTCTTATTGACGATGAAACACAGAAATTGAATCCCAATTTAATACAAAAGGCACAATGTCGACTCGAGTACAAGAGGGCTGACACTCACACTTTGTATGATTTGAACCTCTCCTGTGAGTCCAGTTTTAGATTCCGATGCTTCACTTCAGGTTTACTGTATACCTTGCACCTTCCTATTGACGATGAAACACAGAAATTGCATCCGAATCGGAAACAAAAGGCACAATGCCGACTTAAGTAAAAGAGGACTGACACTCTCACTTTCTACGATTTGAACATCTCCTGTGAGTCCAGTTTTAGATTCCGATGCTTCACTTCAGGTTTACTGTATCCCTTGGACCTACTTTTTGACGATGAAACACAGAAATAGCATCCGAATTTAATACAATAGACACAATGCCGACTTATTTAAAAGAGGACTGACACTCTCACTTTCTATTATTTGAACCTCTCCTGTGAGTCCAGTTTTAGATTCCGATGCTTCACTTCAGGTTTACTGTATCCCTTGGACCTTCTTATTGACGATGAAACACAGAAATTGCGTCCGAAAGTTATACAAAAGGCACAATGCCGACTTAAGTACAAGAGGACTGACACTCTAACTTTCTATGCTTTGAACCTCTCCTGTGATTCCAGTTTTAGTTCCGATGCTTCACTTCATGTTAACTTTAGACCTTGGACCTTCTTATTGACGATGAAACACAGAGTTTGCATCCGAATTTAATACAAAAGGCACAATGCCGACTTAAGGACAGGAGGACTGACACTCTCACTTTCTACGATTTTAACCTCTCCTGTGAGCCCAGTTTTGGATTCCGATGCTTCACTTCTCGTTTACTGTATCCCTTGGACCTTCTTATTGACGATGAAACACAGATATTGCATCCGAATTTAATACATAAGGCACAATGCCGACTTAAGCACAAGGGGACTGACACCCTAAATTTCTATGATTTGAACATCTCCTGTGAGTCCAGTTTTAGATTCCGATGCTTCACTTCAGGTTTGCTGTATACCTTGCACATTCGTATTGAGGATGAAACACAAAAATTGCAACCGAATTCGAAACAAATGCATAATGCCGACTTAAGTAAAAGAGGACTAACACTCTCACTTTCTATAATTTGAACCTATCCTGTGAGTCCTGTTTTAGATTCCGATGCTTCACTTCTGTTTTACTGTATACCTTGCACCTTCTTATTGATGAAGAATAACCGAAATTGCATCTGAAATTAATACAAAAGGCACAATGCCGACTTAAGTACAAGAGGACTGACACTCTCACTTTTTACGATTTGAACATCTCCTGTGAGTCCTGTTTTAGATTCCGATGCTCCTCTTCAGGTTTACTGTATCCCTTGGACCTTCTTACTGACGATGAAACACAGAAATTGCATCCGAATCTAATACAAAAGACACAATGCCGACTTAAGTAAAAGAGGACTGACACTCTCACATTCTATGATTTGAAACTCTCCTGTGAGTCCAGTCTTAGATTCCGATGCTTCAATTCTGGTTTACTGTATCCCTTGGACCTTCTTATTGACGACGAAACACAGATATTGCATCCGAATTTAATACAAAAGGCACAATGCCGACTTAGGTACAAGAGGACTGACACTCTCACTTTCTATGCTTTGAACCTCTCCTGTGAGTCCAGTTTTAGTTCCGATGCTTCACTTCATGTTTACTGTAGACCTTGGACCTTCTTATTGACGATGAAACACAGAGTTTGCATCCGAATTTATTACAAATGGCACAATGCCGACTTCAGTACAAGAGGATTGGCACTCTCACTTTCTAAGATTTGAACCTCTCCTGTGAGTCCAGTTTTAGATTCCGATGCTTCACTTCAGGTTTACTGTATACCTTGCACCTTCGTATTACGATGAAATACAGAAATTGCATCAGAATTTAAAACAAATGGCACAATGCCGTCTTAAGTGCAAGAAGACTGACACTCTCACTTACTATGAGTTGAACCTCTCCTGTGAGTCCAGTTTTAGATACCGATGCTTCACTTCAGGTTTACTGTATACCTTGCACATTCTTATTGACGATGAATTACAGAAATTGCATCTGAAATTAATACAAAGGGCACAATGCCGACTTAAGTACAAGAGGACTGACACTCTCACTCTCTACGATTTGAACCTCTCCTGTGAGTCCAGTTTTAGTTTCCGGTGCTTCACTTCAGGCTTGCTGTATCCCTTGGACCTTCTTATTGATGATGAAACACTAAAATTGCATCCGAATTTAATACAAAATACACAATGCCGACTTAAGTAAAAGAGGACTGACTCTCTCACTTTCTATGATTTGAACCTCTCCTGTGAGTCCAGATTTAGATTCCGATGCTTCACTTCAGGTTTACTGTATCCCTTGGACCTTCTTATTGACGATGAAACACAGAAATTGCATCCGAATTTAATATAAAAGGCACAATGCCGACTTAAGTACAAGAGGACTGACACTCTCACTTTCTATGATATGAACCTCTCCTGTGAGTCCAGTTTTAGATAAAGATGCTTCACTTCAGGTTTACTGTATACCTTGCACCTTCTTGTTGACGATGAATAACAGAAATTGCATCTGAAATTAATACAAAAGGCACAATGCCGACTTAAGTACAAGAGGACTGACACTCTCACTTTCTACGATTTGAACCTCTTCTGTGAGTCCAGTTTTAGATTCCGATGCTTCACTTCAGGTTTACTGTATCCCTTGGACCTTCTTACTGACGATGAAACACAGAAATTGCATCCGAATTTGATACAAAAGGCACAATGCCGACTTAAGTAAAAGAGGACTGACACTCTCACTTTCTATGAATAGAACCTCCCCTGTGAGTCCAGTTTTATATTCCGATGCTTCACTTAAGGTTTACTGTATACCTTGCACCTTCTTATTGACGATGAATCACAGAGATTGCTTCCGAATTTAATACAAAAGGCACAATGGCGACTTAAGTACAAGATGACTGACACTCTAACTTTCAATGATTTGAACCTCTCCTGTGAGTCCAGTTTTAGACTCCGATGCTTCACTTCAGGTTTACTGTATCGCTTGGACCTTCTTATTGACGATGAAACACAGAAATTGCATCCGAATTTAATACAAAAGGCACAATGGCGACTTAAGTACAAGAGGACTGACACTCTCACTTTCTATGATTTGAACCTCTCCTGCGAGTCCAGTTTTAGATTCCGATGCTTCACTTCAGGTTTACTGTATACCTTGCACCTTCTTATTGACGATGAAACACAGAAATTGCATCCGAATTCAATGCAAAAGGCACAATGCGGATTTAAGTAAAAGAGGACTGACATTCTCACTTTCTATGATTTGAACCTCTCCTGTGAGTCCAGTTTTAGATTCCGATGATGCACTTCAGGTTTACTGTATACCTTGCATATTCTTATTGACGATGAACAACAGAAATTGCATTTGAAATTAATACAATAGGCACAATGCCGACTTAAGTACAAGAGGACTGACACTCTCACTTTCTACGATTTGAACCTCTCCTGAGCGTCCAGTTTTAGATTCCGATGCTTCACTTCAGGTTTACTGTATCCCTTGGACCTTCTTATTGACGATTAAACACAGAAATTGCTTCCGAATTTAATACAAAAGACACAATGCCGACTTAAGTAAGAGAGGACTGACACTCCCACTTTCTATGATTTGAACCCCTCCAGTGAGTCCAGTCATAGATTCCGATGCTTCACTTCAGGTTTAATGTATACCTTGCACCTTCTTATAGACGATTAATCACAGAAATTGCATCGGAATTTAGTACAAAAGGCACAATGCTGACTTAAGTACAAGAGGACTGACACTCTCACTTTCTACGATTTGAACATCTCCTGTGAGTCCAGTTTTAGATTCCGATGCTTCACTTCAGGTTTACTGTATCCCTTGGACATTCTTTTTGACGATGAAACACAGAAATTGCATCCGAATTTAATACAATAGACACAATGCCGACTTAAGTAAAAGAGGACTGACACTCTCACTTTCTATTATTTGAACCTCTCCTCTGAGTCCAGTTTTAGATTCCGATGCTTCACTTCAGGTTTACTGTATCCCTTGGACCTTCTTATTGACGATGAAACACAGAAATTACATCCGAATTTAATACAAAAGGCACAATGCCGACTTAAGTACAAGAGGACTGACACACTAACTTTCTATGCTTCGAACCTCTCCTGTGTTTCCAGTTTTAGTTCCGATGCTTCACTTCATGTTTACTTTAGACCTTGGAACTTCTTATTGACGAGGAAACACAGAGTTTACATCCGAATTTAATACAAAAGGCACAATACCGACTTAAGTGCTAGAGTAGTGACACTCTAAGTTTCTATGATTTGAACCTCTCCCGTGAGTCCAGTTATAGATTCCGGTGCTTCACTTCAGGTTTACTGTATCCCTTGGACCTTCTTATTGCCAATGAAACACAGAAATTGCATCCGAATTTAATACAAAAGGCACAATGCCGACTTAAGTACAAGAGGCCTGACACTCTCACTTTCTACGATTTTAACCTCTCCTGTGAGTCCAGTTTTGGATTCCGATGCTTCACTTCTGGTTTACTGTATCCCTTGGACCTTCTTATTGACGATGAAACACAGATATAGCATCCGAATTTAATACAAAATGTACAAAGCCGACTTAAGAACAAGAGGACTGACATTCTCACTTTCTATGATTTGAACCTCTCCTGTGAGTCCAGTTTTAGATTCCGATGCTTCACTTCAGGTTTGCTGTATACCTTGCACATTCTTGTTGAGGATGAAACACAAAAATTGCAACCGAATTCTAAACAAATGCATAATGCCGACTTAAGTAAAAGAGGACTAACACTCTCACTTTCTATGATTTGAACCTTTCCTGAGAGTCCTGTTTTAGATTCCGATGCTTCACTTCGCTTTTACTGTATACCTTGCACCTTCTTATTGATGAAGAATAACAGAAATTGCACCTGAAATTAATACAAAAGGCACAATGCCGACTTACGTACAAGAGGACTGACACTCTCACTTTCTACGATTTGAACATCTCCTGTGAGTCCTGTTTTAGATTCCGATGCTTCACTTCAGGTTTACTGTATCCCTTGGACCTTCTTACTGACGATGAAACACAGAAATTGCATCCGAATGTAATACAAAAGACACAATGCCGACTTAAGTAAAAGAGGACTGACACTCTCATATTCTATGATTTGAAACTCTCCTGTGAGTCCAGTCTTAGATTCCGATGCTTCACTTCTGGTTTACTGTATCCCTTGGACCTTCTTATTGACGACGAAACACAGATATTGCATCCGAATTTAATACAAAAGGCACAATGCCGACTTAGGTACAAGAGGACTGACACTCTAACTTTCTATGCATTGAACCTCTCCTGTGAGTCCAGTTTTAGTTCCGATGCTTCACTTCATGTTTACTGTAGACCTTGGACCTTCTTATTGACGATGAAACACAGAGTTTGCATCTGAATTTATTACAAATGGCACAATGCCGACTTAGGTACAAGAGGATTGACACTCTCACTTTCTATGATTTGAACCTCTCCTGTGAGTCCAGTTTTAGATTCCGATGCTTCACTTCAGGTTTACTGTATACCTTGCACCTTCTTATTACGATGAAACACAGAAATTGCATCAGAATTTAAAACAAATGGCACAATGCCGTCTTAAGTGCAAGAATACTGACACTCCCACTTTCTATGATTTGAACCTCTCCTGTGAGTCCAGTCATAGATTCCGATGCTTCACTTCAGGTTTACTGTATACCTTGCACCTTCTTATAGACGATTAATCACAGAAATTGCATCGGAATTTAATACAAAAGGCACAATACCGACTTAAGTACAAGAGGACTGACACTCTCACTTTCTACGATTTTAACCTCTCCTGTGAGTCCAGTTTTATATTCCGATGCTTCACTTCTGGTTTTCTGTATCCCTTAGACCATCTTATTGACGATGAAACAAAGAAATTGCATCCGAATTTAATACAAAAGGCGCAATGCTGACTTAAGTACAAGAGGACTGACACTCTATCTTTCTATGCTCTGAACCTCTCCTGTGATTATAGTTTTCGTTCCGGTGCTACACTTCATGTTTACTGTAGTCCTTGGACCTTCTTATTGACGATGAAACACAGAGCTTGCATCCGAATTTAATACAAAAGGCACAATGCCGACTTAAGGACAAGAGGACTGACACTCTAACATTCTATGATTTGTACCTCTCCTGTGAGTCCAGTTTTAGATTCCGATGTTTTACTTCAGGTTTACTGTATCCCTTGGACCTTCTTATCGACGATGAAACACAGAAATTGCATCCGAATTTAATACAAAAGGCACAATACCGACTTAAGTACCAGAGGAGTGACACTCTCACTTTCTATGATTTGAACCTCTCCTGTGAGTCCAGTTTTAGATTCCGATGCTTCACTTCAGGTTTACTGTATACCTTGCACCTTCTTATTGACGATGAAACACAGAAATTGCATCCGAATTCAATGCAAAAGGCACAATGCGGATTTAAGTAAAAGAGGACTGACATTCTCACTTTCTATGATTTGAACCTCTCCTGTTAGTCCAGTTTTAGATTCCGATGATGCACTTCAGGTTTAATGTATACCTTGCACCTTCTTATAGACGATTAATCACAGAAATTGCATCGGAATTTAATACAAAAGGCACAATGCTGACTTAAGTACAAGAGGACTGACACTCTCATATTCTATGATTTGAACATCTCCTGTCAGTCCAGTTTTAGATTCCGATGCTTCACTTCAGGTTTACTGTATCCCCTGGACCTTCTTATTGACGATGAAACACAGAAATTGAATCCCAATTTAATACAAAAGGCACAATGTCGACTCGAGTACAAGAGGACTGACACTCACACTTTGTATGATTTGAACCTCTCCTGTGAGTCCAGTTTCAGATTCCGATGCTTCACTTCAGGTTTACTGTATACCTTGCATATTCTTATTGACGATGAACAACAGAAACTGCATTTGAAATTAATACAATAGGCACAATGCCGACTTAAGTACAAGAGGACTGACACTCTCACTTTCTACGATTTGAACCTCTCCTGAGAGTCCAGTTTTAGATTCCGATGCTTCACTTCAGGTTTACTGTATCCCTTGGACCTTCTTATTGACGATTAAACACAGAAATTGCTTCCGAATTTAATACAAAAGACACAATGCCGACTTAAGTAAAAGAGGACTGACACTCCCACTTTCTATAATTTGAACCCCTCCTGTGAGTCCAGTCATAGATTCCGATGCTTCACTTCAGGTTTAATGTATACCTTGCACCTTCTTATAGACGATTAATCACAGAAATTGCATCGGAATTTAATACAAAAGGCACAATGCTGACTTAAGTACAAGAGGACTGACACTCTCATATTCTATGATTTGAACATCTCCTGTCAGTCCAGTTTTATATTCCGATGCTTCACTTCAGGTTTACTGTATCCCCTGGACCTTCTTATTGACGATGAAACACAGAAATTGAATCCCAATTTAATACAAAAGGCACAATGTCGACTCGAGTACAAGAGGACTGACACTCACACTTTGTATGATTTGAACCTCTCCTGTGAGTCCAGTTTCAGATTCCGATGCTTCACTTCAGGTTTACTGTATGCCTTGCACCTTCTAATTGACGATGAAACACAGAAATAGCATCCGAATTTAATACAAATGGCACAACGCCGACTTAAGTGCAAGAGGACTGACACTCTCACTTTCTACGATTTGAACCTCTCCTGTGAGTCAAGTTATAAATTCCGATGCTTCACTTTAGGTTTACTGTATCCCTTGGACCTTCCTATTGACGATGAAACACAGAAATTGCATCGGAATTTAATACAAAAGGCACAAAGCAGACTTAAGTAAAAGAGGACTGACACTCTCACTTTCTACGATTTGAACCTCTCCTGAGAGTCCAGTTTTAGATTCCGATGATTTACTTCAGGTTTACTGTATCCCTCGGACCTTCTTATTGACGATGAAACACAGAAATTGCGTCCGAATTTAATACAAAAGGCACAATACCGACTTAAGTACAAGAGGAGTGACACTCTAAGTTTCTATGACTTGAACCTCTCCCGTGAGTCCAGTTATAGATTCCGATGCTTCACTTCAGGTTTACTGTATACCTTGGAACTTCGTAATGACGATGAAACACAGAAATTCCGTCGGAATTAAATTCAAAAGGCACAATGCCGACGTAAGTACAAGAGGACTGACCCTCTAACTTTCTATGATTTGAACCTCTCCTGTGAGTCAAGTTTTAGATTCCGATGCTTTACGTCAGGTTTACTGTACCCCTTTGACCATCTTATTGACGATAAAACACAGAAATTGCATCCGAATGTAATACAAAAGGCACAATACCGACTTAAGTACAAGTGGAGTGACACTCTAACTTTCTATGATTTGAACCTCTCCTGCGAGTCCAGTTTTAGATTCCGATGCTTCACTTCAGGTTTACTGTATACCTTGCACCTTCTTATTGACGATGAAACACAGAAATTGCATCCGAATCGGAAACAAAAGGCACAATGCCGACTTAAGTAAAAGAGGACTGACACTCTCACTTTCTACGATTTGAACATCTCCTGTGAGTCCAGTTTTAGATTCCGATGCTTCACATCAGGTTTACTGTATCCCTTGGACCTACTTTTTGACGATGAAACACAGAAATTGCATCCTAATTCAATGCAAAAGGCACAATGCGGATTTCAGTAAAAGAGGACTGACATTCTCACTTTATATGATTTGAACCTCTCCTGTGAGTTCACTTTTAGATTCCGATGATGCACTTCAGGTTTACTGTATACCTTGCATATTCTTATTGACGATGAACAACAGAAATTGCATCTGAAATTAATACAATAGGCACAATGCCGACTTAAGTAGAAGAGGACTGACACACTCACTTTCTATTATTCGAACCTCTCCTCTGAGTCCAGTTTTAGATTCCGATGCTTCACTTCAGGTTTACTGTATCCCTTGGACCTTCTTATTGACGATGAAACACAGAAATTGCATCCGAATGTAATACAAAAGGCACAATGCCGAGTTAAGTACAAGAGGACTGACACTCTAACTTTCTATGCTTTGAACCTCTCCTGTGATTCCAGTTTTAGTTCCGATGCTTCACTTCATGTTTACTTTAGACCTTGAACCTTCTTATTGACGATGAGACACAGAGTTTGCATCCGAATTTAATACAAAACGCACAATGCCGACTTAAGGACAGGAGGACTGACACTCTAACTTTCTACGATTTTAACCTCTCCTGAGAGTCCAGTTTTAGATTCTGATGCTTTACTTCAGGTTTACTGTATTCCTTGGACCTTCTTATTGACGATGAAACACAGAAATTGCGTTCGAATTTAATACAAAATGCACAATACCGACTTAAGTACTAGAGGAGTGACACTCTAAGTTTCTATGACTTGAACCTCTCCCTTGAGTCCAGTTATAGATTCCGATGCTTCACTTCAGGTTTACTGTATACCTTGGATCTTCGTAATGACGATGAAACACAGAAATTCCATCGGAATTAAATTCAAAAGGCACAATGCCGACGTAAGTACAAGAGGACTGACTTTCTAACTTTCTATGATTTGAACCTCTCCTGTGAGTCAAGTTTTAGATTCCGATGCTTCAATTCAGGTTTACTGTATCCCTTGGACCTTCTTATTGACGAAGAAACACAGAAATAGCATCCGAATTTAATACAAAAGGCACAATGCCGACTTAAGTACAAGAGGACTGACAGTCTAACTTTCTCTGATTTGAACATCACCTGTGAGTCCAGTTTTAGATTCCGATGCTTCACTTCAGGTTTACTGTATCCCTTGGACCTTCTTATTGACGATGAAACACAGAAATTGAATCCCAATTTAATACAAAAGGCACAATGTCGACTCGAGTACAAGAGGACTGACACTCACACTTTGTATGATTTGAACCTCTCCTGTGAGTCCAGTTTTAGATTCCGATGCTTCACTTCAGGTTTACTGTATACCTTGCACCTTCTTATTGACTATGAAACACAGAGTTTGCATCCGAATTTAATAGAAACGGCACAATGCCGACTTAAGTACAAGAGGACTGACACTCTCACTTTCTATGATTTGAACCTCTCCTGTGAGTCCAGTTTTAGATTCCGATGCTTCACTTCAGGTTTACTGTATGCCTTGCACCTTCTAATTGACGATGAAACACAGAAATTGCATCCGAATTTAATACAAATGGCACAACGCCGACTTAAGTGCAAGAGGACTGACACTCTCACTGTCTACGATTTGAACCTCTCCTGTGAGTCAAGTTATAGATTCCGATGCTTCACTTTAGGTTTACTGTATCCCTTGGACCTTCCTATTGACGATGAAACACAGAAATTGCATCGGAATTTAATACAAAACGCACAAAGCCGTCTTAAGTAAAAGAGGACTGACACTCTCACTTTCTACGATTTGAACCTCTCCTGAGAGTCCAGTTTTAGATTCCGATGATTTACTTCAGGTTTACTGTTTCCCTTGGACCTTCTTATTGACGAAGAAACACAGAAATTGCGTCCGAATTTAATAAAAAAGGCACAATACCGACTTAAGTACAAGAGGAGTGACACTCTAAGTTTCTATGACTTGAACCTCTCCCGTGAGTCCAGTTATAGATTCCGATGCTTCACTTCAGGTTTACTGTATACCTTGGAACTTCGTAATGACGATGAAACACAGAAATTCCGTCGGAATTAAATTCAAAAGGCACAATGCCGACGTAAGTACAAGAGGACTGACTCTCTAACTTTCTATGATTTGAACCTCTCCTGTGAGTCAAGTTTTAGATTCCGATGCTTTACGTCAGGTTTACTGTATCCCTTTGACCATCTTATTGACGATAAAACACAGAAATTGCATCCGAATGTAATACAAAAGGCACAATACCGACTTAAGTACAAGTGGAGTGACACTCTAACTTTCTATGATTTGAACCTCTCCTGCGAGTCAAGTTTTAGATTCCGATGCTTCACTTCAGGTTTACTGTATACCTTGCACCTTCCTATTGACGATGAAACACAGAAATTGCATCCGAATCGGAAACAAAAGGCACAATGCCGACTTAAGTAAAAGAGGACTGACACTCTCACTTTCTACGATTTGAACATCTCCTGTGAGTCCAGTTTTAGATTCCGATGCTTCACTTCAGGTTTACTGTATCCCTTGGACCTACTTTTTGACGATGAAACACAGAAATTGCATCCGAATTTAATACAATAGACACAATGCCGACTTATGTAAAAGAGGACTGACACTCTCACTTTCTATTATTTGAACCTCTCCTGTGAGTCCAGTTTTAGATTCCGATGCTTCACTTCAGGTTTACTGTATCCCTTGGACCTTCTTATTGACGATGAAACACAGAAATTGCATCCGAAAGTAATACAAAAGGCACAATGCCGACTTAAGTACAAGAGGACTGACACTCTAACTTTCTATGCTTTGAACCTCTCCTGTGATTCCAGTTTTAGTTCCGATGCTTCACTTCATGTTAACTTTAGACCTTGGACCTTCTTATTGACGATGAAACACAGAGTTTGCATCCGAATATAATTCAAAAGGCACAATGCCGACTTAAGGACAGGAGGACTGACACTCTCACTTTCTACGATTTTAACCTCTCCTGTGAGTCCAGTTTTGGATTCCGATGCTTCACTTCTGGTTTACTGTATCCCTTGGACCTTCTTATTGACGATGAAACACAGATATTGCATCCGAATTTAATACAAAAGGCACAATGCCGACTTAAGCACAAGGGGACTGACACCCTAAATTTCTATGATTTGAACCTCTCCTGTGAGTCCAGTTTTAGATTCCGATGCTTCACTTCAGGTTTACTGTATCCCTTGGACCTTCTTATTGACGATGAAACACAGAAATTGCCTCCGAATTTATTACAAAAAGCACAATACCGACTTAAGTACAAGTGGAGTGACACTCTAAGTTTCTATGATTTCAACCTCTCCCGTGAGTCCAGTTATAGATTACGATGTATCTCTTCAGGTTTACTGTATCCCTTGGACCTTCTGATTGACGATGAAACACAGAAATTGCATCCGAATTTAATACAAATGCCACAAAACCGACTTAAGAACAAGAGGACTGACATTCTCACTTTCTATGATTTGAACCTCTCCTGTGAGTCCAGTTTTAGGTTCCGATGCTTCACTTCAGGTTTGCTGTATACCTTGCACATTCTTATTGAGGATGAAACACAAAAATTGCAACCGAATTCGAAACAAATGCATAATGCCGACTTAAGTAAAAGAGGACTAACACTCTCACTTTCTATGATTTGAACCTATCCTGTGAGTCCTGTTTTAGATTCCGATGCTTCACTTCTGTTTTACTGTATACCTTGCACCTTCTTATTCATGAAGAATAACCGAAATTGCATCTGAAATTAATACAAAAGGCACAATGCCGACTTAAGTACAAGAGGACTGACACACTCACTTTTTACGATTTGAACATCTCCTGTGAGTCCTGTTTTAGATTCCGATGCTCCACTTCAGGTTTACTGTATCCCTTGGACCTTCTTACTGACGATGAAACACAGAAATTGCATCCGAATCTAATACAAAAGACACAATGCCGACTTAAGTAAAAGTGGACTGACACTCTCACATTCTATGATTTGAAACTTTCCTGTGAGTCCAGTCTTAGATTCCGATGCTTCACTTCAGGTTTACTGTATACCTATGCACCTTCGTATTACGATGAAATACAGAAATTGCATCAGAATTTAAAACAAATGGCACAATGCCGTCTTAAGTGCAAGAAGACTGGACACTCTCACTTACTATGAGTTGAACTCTCCTGTGAGTCCAGTTTTAGATACCGATGCTTCACTTCATGTTTACTTGTAGACCTTGGACCTTCTTATTGACGATGAAACACAGAGTTTGCATCCGAATTTATTACAAATGGCACAATGCCGACTTCAGTACAAGAGGATTGGCACTCTCACTTTCTATGATTTGAACCTCTCCTGTGAGTCCAGTTTATAGATTCCGATGCTTCACTTCAGGTTTACTGTATACCTTGCACCCTTCGTAATTACGATGAAATACAGAAATAGCATCAGAATTTAAAAACAAATGGCACAATGCCGTCTTAAGTGCATAGAAGACTGACACTCTCACTTACTATGAGTTGAAACCTCTCCTGTGAGTCCACAGTTTTAGATACCGATGCTTCACTTCAGGTTTACTGTATATCTTGCACCATCTTATTGACGATGAATTACAGAAATTGCATCTGAAATTAATACAAAGGGCACAATGCCGACTTAAGTACAAGAGGACTGACACTCTCACTCTCTACGATTTGAACCTCTCCTGTGAGTCCAGTTTTAGTTTCCGATGCTTCACTTCAGGTTTACTGTATCCCTTGGACCTTCTTATTGATGATGAAACACTAAAATTGCATCCGAATTTAATACAAAATACACAATGCCGACTTAAGTAAAAGAGGACTGACTCTCTCACTTTCTATGATTTGAACCTCTCCTGTGAGTCCAGATTTAGATTCCGATGCTTCACTTCAGGTTTACTGTATCCCTTGGACCTTCTTATTGACGATGAAACACAGAAATTGCATCCGAATTTAATACAAATGGCACAATGCCGACTTAAGTACAAGAGGACTGACACTCTAACTTTCAATGATTTGAACCTCTCCCTGTGAGTCCAGTTTTAGACTCCGATGCTTCACTTCAGGTTTACTGTATCGCTTGGACCTTCTTATTGACGATGAAACACAGAAATTGCATCCGAATTTAATACAAAAGGCACAATAGCGACTTAAGTACAAGAGGACTGACACTCTCACTTTCTATGATTTGAACCTCTCCTGTGAGTCCAGTTTTAGATTCCGATGCTTCACTTCAGGTTTACTGTATACCTTGCACCTTCTTATTGACGATGAAACACAGAAATTGCATCCGAATTCAATGCAAAAGGCACAATGCGGATTTAAGTAAAAGAGGGACTGACATTCTCACTTTCTATGATTTGAACCTCTCCTGTGAGTCCAGTTTTAGATTCCGATGATGCACTTCAGATTTACTGTATACCTTGCATATTCTTATTGACGATGAACAACAGAAATTGCATTTGAAATTAATACAATAGACACAATGCCGACTTAAGTACAAGAGGACTGACAGTCTCACTTTTCTACGATTTGAACCTCTCCTGAGAGTCCAGTTTTAGATTCCGATGCTTCACTTCAGGTTTACTGTATCCCTTGGACCTTCTTATTGACGATTAAACACAGAAATTGCTTCCGAATTTAATACAAAAGACACAATGCCGACTTAAGTAAGAGAGGACTGACACTCCTACTTTCTATGATTTGAACCCCCTCCAGTGAGGTCCAGTCATAGATTCCGATGCTTCACTTCAGGTTTAATGTATACCTTGCACCTTCTTATAGGACGATTAATCACAGAAATTGCATCGGAATTTAGTACAAAAGGCACAATGCTGACTTAAGTACAAGAGGACTGACACTCTCACTTTCCACGATTTGAACATCTCCTGTGAGTCCAGTTTTAGATTCCGATGCTTCACTTCAGGTTTACTGTATCCCTTGGACATTCTTTTTGACGATGAAACACAGAAATTGCATCCGAATTTAATTACAATAGACACAATGCCGACTTAAGTAAAAGAGGACTGACACACTCACTTTCTATTATTTGAACCTCTCCTCTGAGTCCAGTTTTAGATTCCGATGCTTCACTTCAGGTTTACTGTATCCCTTGGACCTTCTTATTGACGATGAAACACAGAAATTACATCCCAATTTATTACAAAAGGCACAATGCCGACTTAAGTACAAGAGGACTGACACACTAACTTTCTATGCTTCGAACCTCTCCTGTGTTTCCAGTTTTAGTTCCGATGCTTCACTTCATGTTTACTTTAGACCTTGGACCTTCTTATTGACGATGAAACACAGAGTTTACATCCGAATTTAATACAAAAGGAACAATGCCGACTTAAGGACAGGTGGACGGACACTCTAACTTTCTATGATTTCAACCTGTCCTGTGAGTCCAGTTTTAGATTCCGATGCTTCACTTCAGGTTTACTGTATCCCTTGGACCTTCTTATTGACGATTTAACACAGAAATTGCATCCGAATTTAATACAAAAGGCACAATACCGACTTAAGTGCTAGAGGAGTGACACTCTAAGTTTCTATGATTTGAACCTCTCCCGTGAGTCCAGTTATAGATTCCGGTGCTTCACTTCAGGTTTACTGTATCCCTTGGACCTTCTTATTGACAATGAAACACAGAAATTGCATCCGAATTTAATACAAAAGGCACAATGCCGACTTAAGTACAAGAGGCGTGACACTCTCACTTTCTACGATTTTAACCTCTCCTGTGAGTCCAGTTTTGGATTCCGATGCTTCACTTCTGGTTTACTGTATCCCTTGGACCTTCTTATTGACGATGAAACACAGATATAGCATCCGAATTTAATACAAAATGTACAAAGCCGACTTAAGAACAAGAGGACTGACATTCTCACTTTCTATGATTTGAACCTCTCCTGTGAGTCCAGTTTTAGATTCCGATGCTTCACTTCAGGTTTGCTGTATACCTTGCACATTCTTATTGAGGATGAAACACAAAAATTGCAACCGAATTCGAAACAAATGCATAATGCCGACTTAAGTAAAAGAGGACTAACACTCTGACTTTCTATGATTTGAACCTTTCCTGAGAGTCCTGTTTTAGATTCCGATGCTTCACTTCGCTTTTACTGTATACCTTGCACCTTCTTATTGATGAAGAATAACAGAAATTGCACCTGAAATTAATACAAAAGGCACAATGCCGACTTAAGTACAAGAGGACTGACACTCTCACTTTCTACGATTTGAACATCTCCTGTGAGTCCTGTTTTAGATTCCGATGCTTCACTTCAGGTTTACTGTATACCTTGCACCTTCTTATTACGGTGAAACATAGAAATTGCATCAGAATTTAAAACAAATGGCACAATGCCGTCTTAAGTGCAAGAATACTGACACTCCCACTTTCTATGCTTTGAACCTCTCCTGTGAGTCCAGTTTTAAGTTCCGATGCTTCACTTCATGTTTACTGTTGACCTTGGACCTTCTTGTTGACGATGAAACACAGAGTTTGCATCTGAATTTATTACAAATGGCACAATGCCGACTTAGGTACAAGAGGATTGACACTCTCACTTTCTATGATTTGAACCTCTCCTGTGAGTCCAGTTTTAGATTCCGATGCTTCACTTCAGGTTTACTGTATACCTTGCACCTTCTTATTACGGTGAAACATAGAAATTGCATCAGAATTTAAAACAAATGGCACAATGCCGTCTTAAGTGCAAGAATACTGACACTCCCACTTTCTATGATTTGAACCTCTCCTGTGAGTCCAGTCATAGATTCCGATGCTTCACTTCAGGTTTACTGTATACCTTGCACCTTCTTATAGACGATTAATCACAGAAATTGCATCGGAATTTAATACAAAAGGCACAATACCGACTTAAGTACAAGAGGACTGACACTCTCACTTTCTACGATTTTAACCTCTCCTCTGAGTCCAGTTTTAGATTCCGATGTTTTACTTCAGGTTTACTGTATCCCTTGGACCTTCTTATTGACGATGAAACACAGAAATTGCATCCGAATTTAATACAAAAGGCACAATACCGACTTAAGTACCAGAGGAGTGACACTCTCACTTTCTATGATTTGAACCTCTCCTGTGAGTCCAGTTTTAGATTCCGATGCTTCACTTCAGGTTTACTGTATACCTTGCACCTTCTTATTGACGATGAAACACAGAAATTGCATCCGAATTCAATGCAAAAGGCACAATGCGGATTTAAGTAAAAGAGGACTGACATTCTCACTTTCTATGATTTGAACCTCTCCTGTTAGTCCAGTTTTAGATTCCGATGATGCACTTCAGGTTTACTGTATACCTTGCATATTCTTATTGACGA
The DNA here is from genome assembly GCF_021461385.2 of Schistocerca piceifrons. NCBI lineage: Eukaryota > Metazoa > Arthropoda > Insecta > Orthoptera > Acrididae > Schistocerca > Schistocerca piceifrons. Next base: position 32,038 of record NW_025729018.1, on the reverse strand, counting down.
TGAACAACAGAAATTGCATTTGAAATTAATACAATAGGCACAATGCCGACTTAAGTACAAGAGGACTGACACTCTCACTTTCTACGATTTGAACCTCTCCTGAGAGTCCAGTTTTAGATTCCGATGCTTCACTTCAGGTTTACTGTATCCCTTGGTACTTCTTATTGACGATTAAACACAGAAATTGCTTCCGAATTTAATACAAAAGACACAATGCCGACTTAAGTAAAAGAGGACTGACACTCCCACTTACTATGATTTGAACCCCTCCTGTGAGTCCAGTCATAGATTCCGATGCTTCACTTCAGGTTTAATGTATACCTTGCACCTTCGTATAGACGATTAATCACAGAAATTGCATCGGAATTTAATACAAAAGGCACAATGCTGACTGAAGTACAAGAGGACTGACACTCTCACTTTCTACGATTTGAACATCTCCTGTGAGTCCAGTTTTAGATTCCGATGCTTCACTTCAGGTTTACTGTATCCCTTGGACATTCTTTTTGACGATGAAACACAGAAATTGCATCCGAATTTAATACAATAGACACAATGCCGACTTAAGTAAAAGAGGACTGACACTCTCACTTTCTATTATTTGAGCCTCTCCTGTGAGTCCAGTTTTAGATTCCGATGCTTCACTTCAGGTGTACTGTATCCCTTGGACCTTCTTATTGACGATGAAACACAGAAATTACATCCGAATTTAATACAAAAGGCACAATGCCGACTTAAGTACAAGAGGCCTGACACTCTAACTTTCTATGCTTTGAACCTCTCCTGTGTTTCCAGTTTTAGTTCCGATGCTTCACTTCATGTTTACTTTAGACCTTGGACCTTCATATTGACGATGAAACACAGAGTTTACATCCGAATTTAATACAAAAGGAACAATGCCGACTTAAGGACAGGACGACTGACACTCTAACTTTCTATGATTTGAACCTGTCCTGTGAGTCCAGTTTTAGATTCCGATGCTTCACTTCAGGTTTACTGTATCCCGTGGACCTTCTTATTGACGATTTAACACAGAAATTGCATCCGAATTTAATACAAAAGGCACAATACCGACTTAAGTACTAGAGTAGTGACACTCTAAGTTTCTATGATTTGAACCTCTCCCGTGAGTCCAGTTATAGATTCCGATGCTTCACTTCAGGTTTACTCTATCCCTTGGACCTTCTTATTGACAATGAAACACAGAAATTGCATCCGAATTTAATACAAAAGGCACAATGCCGACTTAAGTACAAGAGGCCTGACACTCTCACTTTCTACGATTTTAACCTCTCCTGTGAGTCCAGTTTTGGATTCCGATGCTTCACTTCTGGTTTACTGTATTCCTTGGACCTTCTTATTGACGATGAAACACAGATATAGCATCCGAATTTAATACAAAAGGTACAAAGCCGACTTAAGAACAAGAGGACTGACATTCTCACTTTCTATGATTTGAACCTCTCCTGTGAGTCCAGTTTTAGATTCCGATGCTTCACTTCAGGTTTGCTGTATACCTTGCACATTCTTATTGAGGATGAAACACAAAAATTGCAACCGAATTCGAAACAAATGCATAATGCCGACTTAAGTAAAAGAGGACTAACACTCTCACTTTCTATGATTTGAACCTCTCCTGTGAGTCAAGTTTTAGATTCCGATGCTTTACGTCAGGTTTACTGTATCCCTTTCACCATCTTATTGACGATAAAACACAGAAATTGCATCCGAATTTTATACAAAAGGCACAAAACCGACTTAAGTACAAGTGGAGTGACACTCGAACTTTCTATGATTTGAACCTCTCCTGCGGGTCCAGTTTTAGATTCCGATGCTTCACTTCAGGTTTACTGTATACCTTGCACCTTCTTATTGACGATGAAACACAGAAATTGCATCCGAATCCGAAACAAAAATCACAATGCCGACTTAAGTAAAAGAGGACTGACACTCTCACTTTCTACGATTTGAACTTCTCCTGTGAGTCCAGTTTTAGATTCCGATGCTTCACTTCATGTTTACTGTATCCCTTGGACCTTCTTATTGACGATTTAACACAGAAATTGCATCCGAAATTAATACAAAAGGCACAATACCGACTTAAGTACTAGAGTAGTGACACTCTAAGTTTCTATGATTTGAACCTCTCCCGTGAGTCCAGTTATAGATTCCGATGCTTCACTTCAGGTTTACTGTATCCCTTGGACCTTCTTATTGACAATGAAACACAGAAATTGCATCCGAATTTAATACAAAAGGCACAATGCCGACTTAAGTACAAGAGGCCTGACACTCTCACTTTCTACGATTTTAACCTCTCCTGTGAGTCCAGTTTTGGTTTCCGATGCTTCACGTCTGGTTTACTGTATACCTTGCACCTTCTTATTACGATGAAACACAGAAATAGCATCAGAATTTAAAACAAATGGCACAATGCCGTCTTAAGTGCAAGAGGACTGACACTCCCACTTTCTATGATTTGAACCTCTCCTGTGAGTCCAGTCATAGATTCCGATGCTTCACTTCAGGTTTACTGTATACCTTGCACCTTCTTATAGACGATTAATCACAGAAATTGCGTTGGAATTTAATACAAAAGGCACAATGCCGACTTAAGTACAAGAGGACTGACACTCTCACTTTCTACGATTTTAACCTCTCCTGTGAGACCAGTTTTATGTTCCGATGCTTCACTTCTGGTTTACTGTATCCCTTGGACCATCTTATTGACGATGAAACACAGAAATTGCATCCGAATTTAATACAAAAGGCGCAATGATGACTTAAGTACAAGAGGACTGACACTCTAACTTTCTATGATTTGAACCTCTCCTGTGAGTCCAGTTTTAGATTCCGATGTTTTACTTCAGGTTTACTGTATCCCTTGGACCTTCTTATTGACGATGAAACCAGAAATTGCATCCGAATTTAATACAAAAGGCACAATACCGACTTAAGTACCAGAGGAGTGACACCCTAAGTTTCTATGACTTGAACCTCTCCCGCGAGTCCAGTTATAGATTCCGATGCTTCACTTCAGGTTTACTGTATACCTTGCAACATTGTAATGACGATGAAACACAGAAATTCTATCGGAATTAAATTCAAAAGGCACAATGCCGACGTAAGTACAAGAGAACTGACTCTCTAACTTTCTATGATTTGAACCTCTCCTGTGAGTCAAGTTTTAGATTCCGATGCTTTACGTCAGGTTTACTGTATCCCTTTCACCATCTTATTGACGATAAAACACAGAAATTGCATCCGAATTTAATACAAAAGGCACAATACCGACTATAGTACAAGTGGAGTGACACTCGAACTTTCTATGATTTGAACTCTCCTGCGGGTCCAGTTTTAGATTCCGATGCTTCACTTCAGGTTTACTGTATACCTTGCACCTTCTTATTGACGATGAAACACAGAAATTGCATCCGAATCCGAAACAAAAATCACAATGCCGACTTAAGTAAAAGAGGACTGACACTCTCACTTTCTACGATTTGAACTTCTCCTGTGAGTCCAGTTTTAGATTCCGATGCTTCTCTTCAGGTTTACTGTATCCCTCGGACCTTCTAATTGACGATGAAACACAGAAATTGCATCCGAATTTAATACAAAAGGCACAATGCCGCCTTACGTACAAGAGGCCTGACACTCTCACTTTCTACGATTTTAACCTCTCCTGTGAGTCCAGTTTTGGATTCCGATGCTTCACTTCTGGTTTACTGTATCCCTTCGACCTTCTTATTGACGATGAAACACAGTTATTGCATCCGAATTTAATACAAAAGGCACAATGCCGACTTAAGCACAAGGGGACTGACACCCTAAATTTCTATGATTTGAACCTCTATTGTGAGTCCAGTTTTAGATTCCGATGCTTCACTTCAGGTTTACTGTATCCCTTGGACCTTCTTATTGACGATGAAACACAGAAATTGCCTCCGAATTTATTACAAAAAGCACAATACCGTCTTAAGTACAAGTGGAGTGACACTCTAAGTTTCTATGATTATAAACTCTCCCGTGAGTCCAGTTATAGATTACGATGCATCTCTTGAGGTTTACTGTATCCCTTGGACCCTCTTATTGACGATGAAACACAGAAATTGCATCCGAATTTAATACAAATGGCACAAAGCCGACTTAAGAACAAGAGGACTGACATTCTCACTTTCTATGATTTGAACCTCTCCTGTGAGTGCAGTTTTAGATTCCGATGCTTCACTTCAGGTTTGCTGTATACCTTGCACATTCTTATTGAGGATGAAACACAAAAATTGCAACCGAATTCGAAACAAATGCATAATGCCGACTTAAGTAAAAGAGGACTAACACTCTCACTTTCTACGATTTGAGCATCTCCTGTGTGTCCAGTCTTAGATTCCGATGCTTCACTTCTGGTTTACTGTATCCCTTGGACTTTCTTATTGACGTCGAAACACAGATATTGCATCCGAATTTAATACAAAAGGCACAATGCCGACTTAGGTACAAGAGGACTGACACTCTAACTTTCTATGCTTTGAACCTCTCCTGTGAGTCCAGTTTTAGTTCCGATGCTTCACTTCATGTTTACTGTAGACCTTGGACCTTCTTATTGACGATGAAACACAGAGTTTGCATCCGAATTTATTACAAATGGCACAATGTCGACTTAAGTACAAGAGGACTGACACTCTAACGTTCTATGCTTTGAACCTCTCCTGTGATACCAGTTTTAGTTCCGATGCTTCACTTCATGTTTACTTTAGACCTTGGACCTTCTTATTGACGATGAAACACAGAGTTTACATCCGAATTTAATACAAAAGGAACAATGCCGACTTAAGGACAGGACGACTGACACTCTAACTTTCTATGATTTGAACCTGTCCTGTGAGTCCAGTTTTAGATTCCGATGCTTCACTTCAGGTTTACTGTATCCCTTGGACCTTCTTATTGACAATGAAACACAGAAATTGCATCCGAATTTAATACAAAAGGCACAATGCCGACTTAAGTACAAGAGGCCTGACACTCTCACTTTCTACGATTTTAACCTCTCCTGTGAGTCCAGTTTTGGATTTCGATGCTTCACTTCTGGTTTACTGTATTCCTTGGACCTTCTTATTGACGATGAAACACAGATATAGCATCCGAATTTATTACAAAAGGTACAAAGCCGACTTAAGAACAAGAGGACTGACATTCTCACTTTCTATGATTTGAACCTCTCCTGTGAGTCCAGTTTTAGATTCCGATGCTTCACTTCAGGTTTGCTGTATACCTTGCACATTCTTATTGAGGATGAAACACAAAAATTGCAACCGAATTCGAAACAAATGCATAATGCCGACTTAAGTAAAAGAGGACTAACACTCTCACTTTCTATGATTTGAACCTCTCCTGTGAGTCAAGTTTTAGATTCCGATGCTTTACGTCAGGTTTACTGTATCCCTTTCACCATCTTATTGACGATAAAACACAGAAATTGCATCCGAATTTTATACAAAAGGCACAATACCGACTTAAGTACAAGTGGAGTGACACTCGAACTTTCTATGATTTGAACCTCTCCTGCGGGTCCAGTTTTAGATTCCGATGCTTCACTTCAGGTTTACTGTATACCTTGCACCTTCTTATTGACGATGAAACACAGAAATTGCATCCGAATCCGAAACAAAAATCACAATGCCGACTTAAGTAAAAGAGGACTGACACTCTCACTTTCTACGATTTGAACTTCTCCTGTGAGTCCAGTTTTAGATTCCGATGCTTCACTTCATGTTTACTGTATCCCTTGGACCTTCTTATTGACGATTTAACACAGAAATTGCATCCGAAATTAATACAAAAGGCACAATACCGACTTAAGTACTAGAGTAGTGACACTCTAAGTTTCTATGATTTGAACCTCTCCCGTGAGTCCAGTTATAGATTCCGATGCTTCACTTCAGGTTTACTGTATCCCTTGGACCTTCTTATTGACAATGAAACACAGAAATTGCATCCGAATTTAATACAAAAAGCACAATGCCGACTTAAGTACAAGAGGCCTGACACTCTCACTTTCTACGATTTTAACCTCTCCTGTGAGTCCAGTTTTGGTTTCCGATGCTTCACGTCTGGTTTACTGTATACCTTGCACCTTCTTATTACGATGAAACACAGAAATAGCATCAGAATTTAAAACAAATGGCACAATGCCGTCTTAAGTGCAAGAGGACTGACACTCCCACTTTCTATGATTTGAACCTCTCCTGTGAGTCCAGTCATAGATTCCGATGCTTCACTTCAGGTTTACTGTATACCTTGCACCTTCTTATAGACGATTAATCACAGAAATTGCGTCGGAATTTAATACAAAAGGCACAATGCCGACTTAAGTACAAGAGGACTGACACTCTCACTTTCTACGATTTTAACCTCTCCTGTGAGACCAGTTTTATGTTCCGATGCTTCACTTCTGGTTTACTGTATCCCTTGGACCATCTTATTGACGATGAAACACAGAAATTGCATCCGAATTTAATACAAAAGGCGCAATGATGACTTAAGTACAAGAGGACTGACACTCTAACTTCCTATGCTCTGAACCTCTCCTGTGATTCCAGTTTTAGTTCCGGTGCTTCACTTCATGTTTACTGTAGACCTTGGACCTTCTTAATGACGATGAAACACAGAGCTTGCATCCGAATTTAATACAAAAGGCACAATGCCGACTTAAGGACAAGAGGACTGACACTCTAACTTTCTATGATTTGAACCTCTCCTGTGAGTCCAGTTTTAGATTCCGATGTTTTACTTCAGGTTTACTGTATCCCTTGGACCTTCTTATTGACGATGAAACCAGAAATTGCATCCGAATTTAATACAAAAGGCACAATACCGACTTAAGTACCAGAGGAGTGACACCCTAAGTTTTTATGACTTGAACCTCTCCCGCGAGTCCAGTTATAGATTCCGATGCTTCACTTCAGGTTTACTGTATACCTTGCAACACTGTAATGACGATGAAACACAGAAATTCTATCGGAATTAAATTCAAAAGGCACAATGCCGACGTAAGTACAAGAGAACTGACTCTCTAACTTTCTATGATTTGAACCTCTCCTGTGAGTCAAGTTTTAGATTCCGATGCTTTACGTCAGGTTTACTGTATCCCTTTCACCATCTTATTGACGATAAAACACAGAAATTGCATCCGAATTTAATACAAAAGGCACAATGCCGACTTAAGCACAAGGGGACTGACACCCTAAATTTCTATGATTTGAACCTCTATTGTGAGTCCAGTTTTAGATTCCGATGCTTCACTTCAGGTTTACTGTATCCCTTGGACCTTCTTATTGACGATGAAACACAGAAATTGCCTCCGAATTTATTACAAAAAGCACAATACCGTCTTAAGTACAAGTGGAGTGACACTCTAAGTTTCTATGATTATAAACTCTCCCGTGAGTCCAGTTATAGATTACGATGCATCTCTTGAGGTTTACTGTATCCCTTGGACCCTCTTATTGACGATGAAACACAGAAATTGCATCCGAATTTAATACAAATGGCACAAAGCCGACTTAAGAACAAGAGGACTGACATTCTCACTTTCTATGATTTGAATCTCTCCTGTGAGTGCAGTTTTAGATTCCGATGCTTCACTTCAGGTTTGCTGTATACCTTGCACATTCTTATTGAGGATGAAACACAAAAATTGCAACCGAATTCGAAACAAATGCATAATGCCGACTTAAGTAAAAGAGGACTAACACTCTCACTTTCTACGATTTGAGCATCTCCTGTGAGTCCAGTCTTAGATTCCGATGCTTCACTTCTGGTTTACTGTATCCTTGGACTTTCTTATTGACGTCGAAACACAGATAATTGCATCCGAATTTAATACAAAAGGCACAATGCCGACTTAGGTACAAGAGGACTGACACTCTAACTTTCTATGCTTTTGAACCTCTCCTGTGAGTCCAGTTTTAGTTCCGATGCTTCACTTCATGTTTACTGTAGACCTTGGACCTTCTTATTGACGATGAAACACAGAGTTTGCATCCGAATTTATTACAAATGGCACAATGTCGACTTAAGTACAAGAGGACTGACACTCTAACGTTCTATGCTTTGAAACCTCTCCTGTGATACCAGTTTTAGTTCCGATGCTTCACTTCATGTTTACTTTAGACCTTGGAGCTTCTTATTGACGATTAAACACAGAGTTTGCATCCGAATTTAATACAAAAGGCACAATGCCGACTTAAGGACAAGAGGACTAACACTCTAACTTTCTATGATTTGAACCTTTCCTGTGAGTCCAGTTTTAGATTCCGATGTTTTACTTCAGGGTTTACTGTATCCCCTGGACCTTCTTATTGACGATGAAACCAGAAATTGCATACCGAATTTAATACAAAAGGCACAATACCGACTTAAGTACCAGAGGAGTGACACCCTAAGTTTCTATGACTTGAACCTCTCCCGTGAGTCAAGTTATAGATTCCGATGCTTCACTTCAGGTTTACTGTATACCTTGCAACTTCGTAATGACGAAGAAACACAGAAATTCTATCGGAATTAATTTCAAAAGGCACAATGCCGACGTAAGTACAAGAGAACTGACCTCTCTAACTTTCTATGATTTGAACCTCTCCTGTGAGTCAAGTTTTAGATTCCGATGCTTTACGTCAGGTTTTACTGTATCCCCTTTCACCATCTTATTGACGATAAAACACAGAAATTGCATCCGAATTTAATACAAAAGGCACAATACCGACTTAAGTACAAGTGGAGTGGACACTCGAACTTTCTATGATTTGAACCTCTCCTGCGGGTCCAGTTTTAGATTCCGATGCTTCACTTCAGGTTTACTGTATACCTTGCACCTTCTTATTGACGATGAAACACAGAAATTGCATCCGAATCCGAAACAAAAATCACAATGCCGACTTAAGTAAAAGAGGACTGACACTCTCTACTTTCTACGATTTGAACTTCTCCTGTGAGTCCAGTTTTAGATTCCGATGCTTCACTTCAGGTTTACTGTATCCCTTGGACCTTCTAATTGACGATGAAAACACCGAAATTGTATCCGAATTTAATACAAAAGGCACAATGCCGCCTTACGTACAAGAGGCCTGACACTCTCACTTTCTACGATTTTAACCTCTCCTGTGAGTCCAGTTTTGGATTCCGATGCTTCACTTCTGGTTTACTGTATCCCTTCGACCTTCTTATTGACGATGAAACACAGTTATTGCATCCGAATTTAATACAAAAGGCACAATGCCGACTTAAGCACAAGGGGACTGACACCCTAAATTTCTATGATTTGAACACTCTCCTGTGAGTCCAGTTTTAGATTCCGATGCTTCACTTCAGGTTTACTGTATCCCTTGGACCTTCTTATTGACGATGAAACACAGAAATTGCCTCCGAATTTATTACAAAAAGCACAATACCGTCTTAAGTACAAGTGGAGTGACACTCTAAGTTTCTATGATTATAAACTCTCCCGTGAGTCCAGTTATAGATTACGATGCATCTCTTGAGGTTTACAGTATCCCTTGGACCCTCTTATTGACGATGAAACACAGAAATTGCATCCGAATTTAATACAAATGGCACAAAGCCGACTTAAGAACAAGAGGATTGACATTCTCACTTTCTATGATTTGAAACCTCTCCTGTGAGTGCAGTTTTAGATTCCGATGCTTCACTTCAGGTTTGCTGTATACCTTGCACATTCTTATTGAGGATGAAACACAAAAATTGCAACCGAATTCGAAACAAATGCATAATGCCGACTTAAGTAAAAGAGGACTAACACTCTCACTTCTACGATTTGAGCATCTCCTGTGAGTCCCAGTCTTAGATTCCGATGCTTCACTTCTGGTTTACTGTATCCCTTGGACTTTCTTATTGACGTCGAAACACAGATATTGCATCCGAATTTAATACAAAAGGCACAATGCCGACTTAGGTATAAGAGGACTGACACTCTAACTTTCTTTGCTTTGAACCTCTCCTGTGAGTCCAGTTTTAGTTCCGATGCTTCACTTCATGTTTTACTGTAGACCTTGGACCTTCTTATTGACGATGAAACACAGAGTTTGCATCCGAATTTATTACAAATGGCACAATGTCGACTTAAGTACAAGAGGACTGACACTCTAACTTTCTATGCTTTGAACCTCTCCTGTGATACCAGTTTTAGTTCCGATGCTTCACTTCATGTTTACTTTAGACCTTGGAGCTTCTTATTGACGATTAAACACAGAGTTTGCATCCGAATTTAATACAAAAGGCACAATGCCGACTTAAGGACAAGAGGACTAACACTCTAAACTTTCTATGATTTGAACTCTCCTGTGAGTCCAGTTTTAGATTCCGATGTTTTACTTCAGGTTTACTGTATCCCCTGGACCTTTCTTATTGACGATGAAACCAGAAATTGCATCCGAATTTAATACAAAAGGCACAATACCGACTTAAGTACCAGATGAGTGACACCCTAAGTTTCTATGACTTGAACCTCTCCCCGTGAGTCCAGTTATAGATTCCGATGCTTCACTTCAGGTTTTACTGTATACCTTGCAACTTCGTAATGACGATGAAACACAGAAATTCTATCGGAATTAAATTCAAAAGGCACAATGCCGACGTAAGTACAAGAGAACTGACTCTCCAACTTTCTATGATTTGAACATCTCCTGTGAGTCAAGTTTTAGATTCCGATGCTTTACGTCAGGTTTACTGTATCCCTTTCACCATCTTATTGACGATAAAACCACAGAAATTGCATCCGAATTTAATACAAAAGGCACAATACCGACATAAGTACAAGTGGAGTGACACTCGAACTTTCTATGATTTGAACCTCTCCTGCGGGTCCAGTTTTAGATTCCGATGCTTCACTTCAGGTTTACTGTATACCTTGCATATTCTTATTGACGATGAACAACAGAAATTGCATTTGAAATTAATACAATTGGCACAATGCCGACTTAAGTACAAGAGGACTGACACCCCCATTTCTACGATTTGAACCTCTCCTGAGAGTCCAGTTTTTAGATTCCGATGCTTCACTTCAGGTTTACTGTATCCCCTTGGTCCCTTCTTATTGACGATTAAACACAGAAACTGCTTCCGAATTTAATACAAAAGGCACAATACCGACTTAAGTACTAGAGTAGTGACACTCTAAGTTTCTATGATTTGAACCTCTCCCGTGAGTCCAGTTATAGATTCCGATGCTTCACTTCAGGTTTACTGTATGCCTTGGACCTTCTTATTGACAATGAAAACACAGAAATTGCATCCGAATTTAATACAAAAGGCACAATGCCGACTTAAGTACAAGAGCCTGACACTCTCACTGTCTACGATTTTAACCTCTCCTGTGAGTCCAGTTTTGGTTTCCGATGCTTCACGTCTGGTTTACTGCATACCTTGCACCTTCTTATTACGATGAAACACAGAAATTGCATCAGAATTTAAAACAAATGGCACAATGCCGTCTTAAGTGCAAGAGGACTGACACTCCCACTTTCTATGATTTGAACCTCTCCTGTGAGTCCAGTCATAGATTCCGATGCTTCACTTCAGGTTTACTGTATACCTTGCACCTTCTTATAGACGATTAATCACAGAAATTGCGTCGGAATTTAATACAAAAGGCACAATGCCGACTTAAGTACAAAGAGGACTGACACTCTCACTTTCTACGATTTTAACCTCTCCTGTGAGACCAGTTTTATATTCCGATGCTTCACTTCTGGTTTACTGTATCCCTTGGACCATCTTATTGACGATGAAACACAGAAATTGCATCCGAATTTAATACAAAAGGCGCAATGCTGACTTAAGTACAAGAGGACTGACACTCTAACTTTCTATGCTCTGAACCTCTCCTGTGATTCCAGTTTTAGTTCCGGTGCTGCACTTCATGTTTACTGTAGACCTTGGACCTTCTTAATGACGATGAAACACAGAGCTTGCCATCCGAATTTAATACAAAAGGCCACAATGCCGACTTAAGGGACAAGAGGACTGACACTCTAACTTTCTATGATTTGAACCTCTCCTGTGAGTCCAGTTTTAGATTCCGGTGTTTTACTTCAGGTTTACTGTATCCCTTGGACCTTCTTATTGACGATGAAACCAGAAATTGCATCCGAATTTAATACAAAAGGCACAATACCGACTTAAGTACCAGAGGAGTGACACCCTAAGTTTCTATGACTTGAACCTCTCCCGTGAGTCCAGTTATAGATTCCGATGCTTCACTTCAGGTTTACTGTATACCTTGCAACTTCGTAATGACGATGAAACACAGAAATTCTATCGGAATTAAATTCAAAAGGCACAATGCCGACGTAAGTACAAGAGAACTGACTCTCTAACTTCCTATGATTTGAACCTCTCCTGTGAGTCAAGTTTTAGATTCCGATGCTTTACGTCAGGTTTACTGTATCCCTTTCACCATCTTATTGACGATAAAACACAGAAATTGCATCCGAATTTAATACAAAAGGCACAATACCGACTTAAGTACAAGTGGAGTGACACTCGAACTTTCTATGATTTGAACCTCTCCTGCGGGTCCAGTTTTAGATTCCGATGCTTCACTTCAGGTTTACTGTATACCTTGCACCTTCTTATTGACGATTAAACACAGAAATTGCATCCGAAATCCGAAACAAATATCACAATGCCGACTTAAGTAAAAGAGGACTGACACTCTCACTTTCTACGATTTGAACTTCTCCTGTGAGTCAAGTTTTAGATTCCGATGCTTCACTTCAGGTTTACTGTATCCCTTGGACCTTCTAATTGACGATGAAACACAGAAATTGCAACGAATTTAATACAAAAGGCACAATGCCGACTTACGTACAAGAGGCCTGACACTCTCACTTTCTACGATTTTAACCTCTCTGTGAGTCCAGTTTTTGGATTCCGATGCTTCACTCTGGTTTACTGTATCCCTTCGACCTTCTTATTGACGATGAAACACAGTTATTGCATCCGAATTTAATACAAAAGGCACAATGCCGACTTAAGCACAAGGGGACTGACACCCTAAATTTTCTATGATTTGAACCTCTCCTGTGAGTCCAGTTTTAGATTCCGATGCTTCACTTCAGGGTTACTGTATCCCTTGGACCTTCTTATTGACGATGAAACACAGAAATTGCCTCCGAATTTATTACAAAAAGCACAATACCGTCTTAAGTACAAGTGGAGTGACACTCTAAGTTTCTATGATTATAAACTCTCCCGTGAGTCCAGTTATAGATTACGATGCATCTCTTGAGGTTTACTGTATCCCTTGGACCCTCTTATTGGAGATGAAAACACAGAAATTGCATCCGAATTTAATACAAATGGCACAAAGCCGACTTAAGAACAAGAGGACTGACATTCTCACTTTCTATGATTTGAAACCTCTCCTGTGAGTGCAGTTTTAGATTCCGATGCTTCACTTCAGGTTTGCTGTATACCTTGCACATTCTTATTGAGGATGAAACACAAAAATTGCAAGCGAATTCGAAACAAATGCATAATGCCGACTTAAGTAAAAGAGACTAACACTCTCACTTTCTACGATTTGAGCATCTCCTGTGAGTCCAGTCTTAGATTCCGATGCTTCACTTCTGGTTTACTGTATCCCTTGGACTTTCTTATTGACGTCGAATCACAGATATTGCATCCGAATTTAATACAAAAGGCACAATGCCGACTTAGGTACAAGAGGACTGACACTCTAACTTTCTATGCTTTGAACCTCTCCTGTGAGTCCAGTTTTAGTTCCGATGCTTCACTTCATGTTTACTGTAAGACCTTGGACCTTCTTATTGACGATGAAACACAGAGTTTGCATCCGAATTTATTACAAATGGCACAATGGCGACTTAAGTACAAGAGGATTGACACTCTCACTTTCTATGATTTCAACCTCTCCTGTGAGTCCAGTTTTTGGATTCCGATGCATCACTTCAGGTTTACTGTATACCTTGCACCCTTCATATTACGACGAAACACAGAAATTGCATCAGAATTTAAAACAAAATGGCACAATGCCGTCTTAAGTGCAAGAGGACTGACACTCTCACTTTCTACGATTGTAACCACTCCTGTGAGTCCAGTTTTGGATTCCGATGAATCACTTCTGGTTTACTGTATCCCTTGGACCTTCTTATTGACGATGAAACACAGAAATTGCATCCGAATTTAATACAAAAGGCACAATGCCGACTTAAGTACAAGAGGAGTGACACTCTAACTTTCTATGCTTTGAACCCCTCCTGTGAGTCCAGTTTTAGTTCCGATGCTTCACTTCATGTTTACTGTAGACCTTGGATCTTCTTAGTGACGAAAGAAACACAGAGTTTGCATCCGAATTTAATAGAAAAAGCACAATGCCGACTTAAGTACAAGAGGACTGACACTCTCACATTCTTTGATTTAAACCTCTCCTGTGAGTCCCAGTTTTAGATTCCGATGCTTCACTTCAGGTTTACTGTATACCTTGGACCATCTTATTGACGATGAAACACAGAAATTGCATCCGAATTTAATACAAAAGGCGCAATGCTGACTTAAGTACAAGAGGACTGACACTCTAACTTTCTATGCTCTGAACCTCTCCTGTGATTCCAGTTCTAGTTCAGGTGCTTCACACTTCATGTTTACTGTAGACCTTGGACCTTCTTATTGACGATGAAACACAGAGCTTGCATCCGAATTTAATACAAAAGGCACAATGTCGACTTAAGGACAAGAGGACTGACACTCTAACTTTCTATGATTTGAACCTCTCCTGTGAGTCCAGTTTTAGAGTCCGATGTTTTACTTCAGGTTTACTGTATCCCTTGGACCTTCTTATTGACGATAAAACACAGAGATTGCATCCGAATTTAATACAAAAGGCACAATACCGACTTAAGTACCAGAGGAGTGACACTCTAAGTTTCTATGACTTGAACCTCTCCCGTGAGTCCAGTTATAGATTCCCGATGCTTCACTTCAGGTTTACTGTATACCTTGCAACTTCGTAATGACGATGAAACACAGTAATTCCATCGGAATTAAATTCAAAAGCACAATGCCGACGTAAGTACAAGAGGACTGACTCTCTAACTTTCTATGATTTGAACCTCTCCTGTGAGTCAAGTTTTAGATTCCGATGCTTTACGTCAGGTTTAATGTATCCCTTTGACCATCTTATTGACGATAAAACACAGAAATTGCATCCGAATTTAATACAAAAGGCACAATACCGACTTAAGTACAAGTGGAGTGACACTCGAACTTTCTATGATTTGAACCTCTCCTGCGGGTCCAGTTTTAGATTCCGATGCTTCACTTCAGGTTTACTGTATACCTTGCACCTTCTTATTGACGATGAAACACAGAAATTGCATCCGAATTCGAAACAAAAGGCACAATGCCGACTTAAGTAAAACAGGACTGACACTCTCACTTTCTACGATTTGAACTTCTCCTGTGAGTCCAGTTTTAGATTCCGATGCTTCACTTCAGGTTTACTGTATCCCTTGGACCTTCTAATTGACGATGAGACACAGAAATTGCATCCGAATTTAATACAATAGACACAATGCCAACTTAAGTAAAAGAGGACTGACACTCACACTATCCATTATTTGAACCACTCCTGTGAGTCCAGTTTTAGATTCCGATGCTTCACTTCAGGTTTACTGTATCCCTTGGACCTTCTTATTGACGAAGAAACACAGAAATTGCATCCGAATTTAATACAAAAGGCACAATGCTGACTTAAGTACAAGAGGACTGACACTCTAATTTTCTATGCTTTGAACCTCTCCTGTGATTCCAGTTTTAGTTCCGATGCTTCACTTCATGTTTACTTTAGACCTTGGAGCTTCTTATTGACGATGAAACACAGAGTTTGCATCCGAATTTAGTACAAAAGGCAGAATGCCGACTTAAGGACAGGAGGACTGACACTCTAACTTTCTATGATTTGAACCTCTCCTGTGAGTCCAGTTATAAATTCCGATGCTTCACTTCAGGTTGACTGTATCCCTTGGACCTTCTTATTGACAATGAAACACAGAAATTGCATCCGAATTTAATACAAAAAGCACAATGCCGACTTAAGTACAAGAGGCCTGACACTCTCACTTTCTACGATTTTAACCTCTCCTGTGAGTCCAGTTTTGGTTTCCGATGCTTCACTTCTGGTTTACTGTATCCCTTGGACCTTCTTATTGACGATGAAACACAGATATTGCATCCGAATTTAATACAAAAGGCACAATGCCGACTTAAGCACAAGGGGACTGACACCCTAAATTTCTATGATTTGAACCTCTCCTGTGAGTCCAGTTTTAGATTCCGATGCTTCACTTCAGGTTTACTGTATCCCTTGGACCTTCTTATTGACGATGAAACACAGAAATTGCCTCCGAATTTATTACAAAAAGCACAATACCGACTTAAGTACAAGTGGAGTGACACTCTAAGTTTCTATGATTTCAACCTCTCCCGTGAGTCCAGTTATAGATTACGGTGCATCTCCTCAGGTTTACTGTATCCCTTGGACCTTCTTATTGACGATGAAACACAGAAATTGCATCCGAATTTAATACAAATGGCACAAAGCCGACTTAAGAACAAGAGGACTGACATTCTCACTTTCTATGATTTGGACCTCTCCTGTGAGTCCAGTTTTAGATTCCGATGCTTCACTTCAGGTTTGCTGTATACCTTGCACATTCTTATTGAGGATGAAACAGAAAAATTGCAACCGAATTCGAAACAAATGCATAATGCCGACTTAAGTAAAAGCGGACTGACACTCTCACATTCTATGATTTGAAACTCTCCTGTGAGTCCAGTCTTAGATTCCGATGCTTTACTTCTGGTTTACTGTATCCCTTGGAACTTCTTATTGACGACGAAACACAGATATTGCATCTGAATTTAATACAAAAGGCACAATGCCGACTTAGGTACAAGAGGACTGACACTCTAACTTTCTATGCTTTGAACCTCTCCTGTGAGTCCAGTTTTAGTTCCGATGCTTCACTTCATGTTTACTGTAGACCTTGGACCTTCTTATTGACGATGAAACACAGAGTTTGCACCCGAATGTATTACAAATGGCACAATGCCGACATAAGTACAAGAGGATTGACACTCTCACTTTCTATGATTTGAACCCCTCCTGTGAGTCCAGTTTTAGATTCCGATGCTTCACTTCAGGTTTACTGTATACCTTGCACCTTCTTATTACGATGAAACACAGAAATTGCATCAGAATTTAAAACAAATGGCACAATGCCGTCTTAACTGCAAGAGGACTGACACTCCCACTTTCTATGATTTGAACCTCTCCTGTGAGTCCAGTCATAGATTCCGATGCTTCACTTCAGGTTTACTGTATACCTTGCACCTTCTTATAGACGATTAATCACAGAAATTGCATCGGAATTTAATACAAAAGGCACAATGCCGACTTAAGTACAAGAGGACTGACACTCTCACTTTCTACGATTTTAACCTCTCCTGTGAGTCCAGTTTTATATTCCGATGCTTCACGTCTGGTTTACTGTATCCCTTGGACCATCTTATTGACGATGAAACACAGAAATTGCATCCGAATTTAATACAAAAGGCGCAATGCTGACTTATGTACAAGAGGACTGACACTCTAACTTTCTATGCTCTGAACCTCTCCTGTGATTCCAGTTTTAGTTCCGGTGCTTCACTTCATGTTTACTGTAGACCATGGACCTTCTTATTGACGATGAAACACAGAGCTTGCATCCGAATTTAATACAAAAGTCACAATGCCGACTTAAGGACAAGTGGACTGACACTCTAACTTTCTATGATTTGAACCTCTCCTGTGAGTCCAGTTTTAGATTCCGATGTTTTACTTCAGGTTTACTGTATCCCTTGGACCTTCTTATTGACGATGAAAAACAGAAATTGCATCCGAATTTAATGCAAAGGGCACAATACCGACTTAAGTACCAGAGGAGTGACACTCTAAGTTTCTATGACTTGAACCTCTCCCGTGAGTCCAGTTATAGGTTCCGATGCTTCACTTCAGGTTTACTGTATACCTTGCAAGTTCGTAATGACGATGAAACACAGAAATTCCATCGGAATTAAATTCAAAAGGCACAATGCCGGCGTAAGTACAAGAGGACTGACTCTCTAACTTTCTATGATTTGAACCTCTCCTGTGAGTCAAGTTTTAGATTCCGATGCTTTACGTCAGGTTTACTGTATCCCTTTGACCATCTTATTGACGATAAAACACAGAAATTGCATCCGAATTTAATACAAAAGGCACAATGCCGACTTAAGTACAAGTGGAGTGACACTCGTACTTTCTATGATTTGAACCTCTCCTGCGGGTCCAGTTTTAGATTCCGATGCTTCACTTCAGGTTTACTGTATACCTTGCACCTTCTTATTGACGATGAAACACAGAAATTGCATCCGAATCCGAAACAAATGTCACAATGCCGACTTAAGTAAAAGAGGACTGACACTCTCACTTTCTACGATTTGAACTTCTCCTGTGAGTCCAGTTTTAGATTCCGATGCTTCACTTCAGGTTTACTGTACCCCTTGGACCTTCTAATTGACGATGAAACACAGAAATTGCATCCGAATTTAATACAATAGACACAATGCCAACTTAAGTAAAAGAGGACTGACACTCACACTTTCTATTATTTGAACCTCTCCTGTGAGTCCAGTTTTAGATTCCGATGCTTCACTTCAGGTTTACTGTATCCCTTGGACCTTCTTATTGACGATGAAACACAGAAATTGCATCCGAATTTAATACAAAAGGCACAATGCCGACTTAAGTACAAGAGGACTGACACTCTAACTTTGTATGCTTTGAACCTCTCCTGTGATTCCAGTTTTAGTTCCGATGCTTCACTTCATGTTTACTTTAGACCTTGGAGCTTCTTATTGACGATGAAACACAGAGTTTGCATCCGAATTTAATACAAAAGGCACAATGCCGACTTAAGGACAGGTGGACTGACACTCTAACTTTCTATGATTTGAACCTCTCCTGTGAGTCCAGTTTTAGATTCCGATGCTTCACTTCAGGTTTACTGTATTCCTTGGACCTTCTTATTGACGATTTAACACAGAAATTGCATCCGAATTTAATACAAAAGGCACAATACCGACTTAAGTACTAGAGTAGTGACACTCTAAGTTTCTATGATTTGAACCCCTCCCGTGAGTCCAGTTATAGATTCCGATGCTTCACTTCAGGTTTACTGTATCCCTTGGACCTTCTTATTGACAATGAAACACAGAAATTGCATCCGAATTTAATACAAAAGGCACAATGCCGACTTAAGTACAAGAGGCCTGACACTCTCACTTTCTACGATTTTGACCTCTCCTGTGAGTCCAGTTTTGGATTCCGATGCTTCACTTCTGGTTTACTGTATCCCTTGGACCTTCTTATTGACGATGAAACACAGATATTGCATCCGAATTTAATACAAAAGGCACAATGCCGACTTAAGCACAAGGGGCCTGACACCCTAAATTTCTATGATTTGAACCTCTCCTGTGAGTCCAGTTTTAGATTCCGATGCTTCACTTCAGGTTTGCTGTATACCTTGCACATTCTTATTGAGGATGAAACACAAAAATTGCAACCGAATTCGAAACAAATGCATAATGCCGACTTAAGTAAAAGAGGACTAACACTCTCACTTTTTACGATTTGAGCATCTCCTGTGAGTCCAGTCTTAGATTCCGATGCTTCACTTCTGGTTTACTGTATCCCTTGGACCTTCCTATTGACGTCGAAACACAGATATTGCATCCGAATTTAATACAAAAGGCACAATGCCGACTTAGGTACAAGAGGACTGACACTCTAACTTTCTATGCTTTGAACCTCTCCTGTGAGTCCAGTTTTAGTTCCGATGCTTCACTTCATGTTTACTGTAGACCTTGGACCTTCTTATTGACGATGAAACACAGAGTTTGCATCCGAATTTATTACAAATGGCACAATGTCGACTTAAGTACAAGAGGATTGACACTCTCACTTTCTATGATTTCAACCTCTCCTGTGAGTCCAGTTTTTGATTCCGATGCTTCACTTCAGGTTTACTGTATACCTTGCACCTTCTTATTACGACGAAACACAGAAATTGCATCAGAATTTAAAACAAATGGCACAATGCCGTCTTAAGTGCAAGAGGACTGACACTCTCACTTTCTACGATTTTAACCACTCCTGTGAGTCCAGTTTTGGATTCCGATGATTCACTTCTGGTTTACTGTATCCCTTGGACCTTCTTATTGACGATGAATCACAGAAATTGCATCCGAATCCGAAACAAAAATCACAATGCCAACTTAAGTAAAAGAGGATTGACACTCTCACTTTCTACGATTTGAACTTCTCCTGTGAGTCCAGTTTTAGATTCCGATGCTTCACTTCAGGTTTACTGTATCCCTTGGACCTTCTAATTGACGATGAAACACAGAAATTGCATCCGAATTTAATACAATAGACACAATGCCGACTTAAGTAAAAGAGGACTGACACTCACACTTTCTATTATTTGAACCTCTCCTGTGAGTCCAGTTTTGGATTCCGATGCTTCTCTTCAGGTTTACTGTATCCCTTGGACCTTCTTATTGACGATGAAACACAGAAATTGCTTCCGAATTTAATACAAAAGGCACAATGCTGACTTAAGTACAAGAGGACTGACACTCTAACTTTCTATGCTTTGAACCTCTCCTGTGATTCCAGTTTTAGTTCCGATGCTTCACTTCATGTTTACTTTAGACCTTGGAGCTTCTTATTGACGATGAACCACAGAGTTTGCATCCGAATTTAATACAAAAGGCACAATGCCGACTTAAGGACAGGAGGACTGACACTCTAACTTTCTATGATTTGAACCTCTTCTGTGAGTCCAGTTTTAGATTCCGCTGCTTCACTTCAGGTTTACTGTATTCCTTGGACCTTCTTATTGACGATTTAAAACAGAAATTGCATCCGAATTTAATACAAAAGGCACAATACCGACTTAAGTACTAGAGTAGTGACACTCTAAGTTTCTATGATATGAACCCCTCCCGTGAGTCCAGTTATAGATTCCGATGCTTCACTTCAGGTTTACTGTATCCCTTGGACCTTCTTATTGACAATGAAACACAGACATTGCATCCGAATTTAATACAAAAGGCACAATGCCGACTTAAGTACAAGAGGCCTGACACTCTCACTTTCTACGATTTTAACCTCTCCTGTGAGTCCAGTTTAGGATTCCGATGCTTCACTTCTGGTTTACTGTATCCCTTGGACCTTCTTATTGACGATGAAACACAGATATTGCATCCGAATTTAATACAAAAGGCACAATGCCGACTTAAGCACAAGGGGACTGACACCCTAAATTTCTATGATTTGAACCTCTCCTGGGGCTCAAGTTTTAGATTCCGATGCTTCACTTCAGGTTTACTGTATCCCTTGGACCTTCTTATTGACGATGAAACACAGAAATTGCCTCCGAATTAATTCCAAAAAGCACAATACGGACTTAAGTACAAGTGGAGTGACACTCTAAGTTTCTATGATTTCAACCTCTCCCGTGAGTCCAGTTATAGATTACGATGCATCTCTTGAGGTTTACTGTATCCATTGGACCCTCTTATTGACGATGAAACACAGAAATTGCATCCGAATTTAATACAAATGGCACAAAGCCGAGTTAAGAACAAGAGGACTGACAATCTCACTTTCTATGATTTGAACCTCTCCTGTGAGTGCAGTTTTAGATTCCGATGCTTCACTTCAGATTTGCTGTATACCTTGCACATTCTTATTGAGGATGAAACACAAAAATTGCAACCGAATTCGAAACAAATGCATAATGCCGACTTAAGTAAAAGAGGACTAACACTCTCACTTTCTACGATTTGAGCATCTCCTGTGAGTCCAGTCTTAGATTCCGATGCTTCACTTCTGGTTTACTGTATCCCTTGGACCTTCCTATTGACGTCGAAACACAGATATTGCATCCGAATTTAATACAAAAGGCACAATGCCGACTTAGGTACAAGAGGACTGAAACTCTAACTTTCTATGCTTTGAACCTCTCCTGTGAGTCCAGTTTTTGATTCCGATGCTTCATTTCAGGTTTACTGTATACCTTGCACCTTCTTATTACGACGAAACACAGAAATTGCATCAGAATTTAAAACAAATGGCACAATGCCGTCTTAAGTGCAAGAGGACTGACACTCTCACTTTCTACGATTTTAACCACTCCTGTAAGTCCAGTTTTGGATTCCGATGATTCACTTCTGGTTTACTGTATCCCTTGGACCTTCTTATTGACGATGAAACACAGAAATTGCATCCGAATTTAATACAAAAGGCACAATGCCGACTTAAGTACAAGAGGAGTGACACTCTAACTTTCTATGCTTTGAACCCCTCCTGTGAGTCCAGTTTTAGTTCCGATGCTTCACTTCATGTTTACTGTAGACCTTGGACCTTCTTAGTGACGAAGAAACACAGAGTTTGCATCCGAATTTAATACAAAAAGCACAATGCCGACTTAAGTACAAGAGGACTGACACTCTCACATTCTATGATTTGAACCTCTCCTGTGAGTCCAGTTTTAGATTACGATGCTTCAATTCAGGTTTACTGTATCCCTTGGACCTTCTTATTGACGATGAAACACAGATATTGCATCCGAAATTAATACAAATGGCACAATGCCGACTTAAGTACAAGAGGACTGACACTCTCACTTTCTATGATTTGAACCTCTCCTGTGAGTAAAGTTTTAGATACCGATGCTTCACTTCAGGTTTGCTGTATTCCTTGCACCTTCTTATTGACGATGAAACACAGAAATTACATCCGAATTTAATACAAAAGGCACAATGCCGACTTAAGTACAAGAGGACTGCCACTCTAACTTTCTATGCTTTGAGCCTCTCCTATGAGTCCAGTTTTCGTCCCGATGCTTCACATCATGTTTACTGTAGACCTTGGACCTTCTTATTGACGATGAAACACAGAGTTTGCATCCGAATTTAATACAAAAGGCACAATGCCGCCTTAAGGACAAGAGGACTGACACTCTAACTTTCTATGATTTGAACATCTCCTGTGAGTCCAGTTTTAGATTCCGACGCTTCACTTCAGGTTTACTGTATCCCTTGGACCTTCTTATTGACGATGAAACACAGAAATAGCATCCCAATTTAATACAAATTCAAAATGCCGACTTAACTACAAGAGGACTGACACTCTCACTCTCTACGGTTTGAACCACTCCTGTGAGTTCAGTTTTAGATTCCGATGCTTCACTTAAGGTTTACTGTATACCTTGCACCTTCTTATTGACGATGAATCACAGAAATTGCATCGGAATTTAATACAAAAGGCACAATGCCCACTTAAGTACAAGAGGACTGACACTCTCACTTTCTACGATTTTAACCTCTCCTGTGAGACCTGTTTTAGATTCAGATGTTTCACTTCTGGTTTACTGTATCCCTTGGACCTTCTTATTGACGAAGAAACACAGAAATTGCATCCGAATTTAATACAAAAGGCACAATGCCGAATTAAGTATAAGAGGACTGACACTCTAACTTTCTATGCTTTGAGCCTCTCCTATGAGTCCAGTTTTCGTCCCGATGCTTCACATCATGTTTACTGTAGACCTTGGACCTTCTTATTGACGATGAAACACAGAGTTTGCATCCGAATTTAATACAAAAGGCACAATGCCGACTTAAGGACAAGAGGACTGACACTCTAACTATCTATGATTTGAACATCTCCTGTGAGGCCAGTTTTAGATTCCGATGCTTCACTTCAGGTTTACTGTATCCCTTGGACCTTCTTATTGACGATGAAACACAGAAATTGCATCCTAATTTAATACAAAAGGCACAATGGCGACACAAGTACAAGAGGACTGACACCCACACTTGCTATGATTTGAACCTCTCCTGTGAGTCCAGTTTTAGATTCCGATGCTTCACTTCAGGTTTACTGTATACCTTCCACCTTGTTATTGACGATGAAACACAGAAATTGCATCCGATCTAAATTCTAAAGGCACAATGATGACTAAAGTACAAGAGGACTGACACTCTAACTTTCTATGATTTGAAACTCTCCTGTGGGTCCAGTTTTAGATTCCGATGCTTCAATTCAGGTTTACCGTATCCCTTGGACCTTCTTATTGACGATGAAACACAGATATTGCATCCGAATTTTATACAAATGGCACAATGCCGACTTAAGTACAAGAGGACTGACACTCTCACATTCTATGATTTGAACCTCTCCTGTGAGTAAAGTTTTAGATACCGATGCTTCACTTCAGGTTTGCTGTATACCTTGCACCTTCTTATTGACGATGAAACACAGAAATTGCATCCGAATTTAATACAAAAGGCACAATGCCGACTTAAGTACAAGAGGACTGACATTTTAACTTTCTATGATTTGAATCTCACCTGTGAGTAAAGTTTTAGATTCCGATGCTTCACTTCAGGTTTACTGTATGCCTTTGACCTTCTTATTGACGATGAAACACAGAAATTGCATCTATATTCAATACAAATGGCATAATGCCTACTTAATTACGAGAGGACTGACACTCTCACTTTCTATGATTAGAACCTCTCCTGTGAGTCCAGTTTTAGTTTCCGATGCTTCACTTCAGGTTTACTATATACCTTGCACTTTCTTATTGACGATGAATAACAGAAATTGCATCTGAAATTAATACTAAAAGCACAATGCCGACTTAAGTACAAGAGGACTGACACTCTCACTTTCTACGTTTTGAACCTCTCCTGTGAGTCCAGTTTTAGATTCCGATGCTTCACTTCAGGTTTACTGTATCCCTTGGACCTTCTAATTGACGATGAAACACAGAAATTGCATCCGAATTTAATACAATAGACACAATGCCGACTTAAGTAAAAGAGGACTGACACTCACACTTTCTATTATTTGAACCTCTCCTGTGAGTCCAGTTTTAGATTCCGATGCTTCTCTTCAGGTTTACTGTATCCCTTGGACCTTCTTATTGACGATGAAACACAGAAATTGCATCCGAATTTAATACAAAAGGCACAATGCTGACTTAAGTACAAGAGGACTGACACTCTAACTTTCTATGCTTTGAACCTCTCCTGTGATTCCAGTTTTAGTTCCGATGCTTCACTTCATGTTTACTTTAGACCTTGGAGCTTCTTATTGACGATGAACCACAGAGTTTGCATCCGAATTTAATACAAAAGGCACAATGCCGACTTAAGGACAGGAGGACTGACACTCTAACTTTCTATGATTTGAACCTCTTCTGTGAGTCCAGTTTTAGATTCCGCTGCTTCACTTCAGGTTTACTGTATTCCTTGGACCTTCTTATTGACGATTTAACACAGAAATTGCATCCGAATTTAATACAAAAGGCACAATACCGACTTAAGTACTAGAGTAGTGACACTCTAAGTTTCTAAGATATGAACCCCTCCCGTGAGTCCAGTTATAGATTCCGATGCTTCACTTCAGGTTTACTGTATCCCTTGGACCTTCTTATTGACAATGAAACACAGACATTGCATCCGAATTTAATACAAAAGGCACAATGCCGACTTAAGTACAAGAGGCCTGACACTCTCACTTTCTACGATTTTAACCTCTCCTGTGAGTCCAGTTTAGGATTCCGATGCTTCACTTCTGGTTTACTGTATCCCTTGGACCTTCTTATTGACGATGAAACACAGATATTGCATCCGAATTTAATACAAAAGGCACAATGCCGACTTAAGCACAAGGGGACTGACACCCTAAATTTCTATGATTTGAACCTCTCCTGGGGCACAAGTTTTAGATTCCGATGCTTCACTTCAGGTTTACTGTATCCCTTGGACCTTCTTATTGACGATGAAACACAGAAATTGCATCCGAATTAATTACAAAAAGCACAATACGGACTTAAGTACAAGTGGAGTGACACTCTAAGTTTCTATGATTTCAACCTCTCCCGTGAGTCCAGTTATAGATTACGATGCATCTCTTGAGGTTTACTGTATCCATTGGACCCTCTTATTGACGATGAAACACAGAAATTGCATCCGAATTTAATACAAATGGCACAAAGCCGAGTTAAGAACAAGAGAACTGACAATCTCACTTTCTATGATTTGAACCTCTCCTGTGAGTGCAGTTTTAGATTCCGATGCTTCACTTCAGATTTGCTGTATACCTTGCACATTCTTATTGAGGATGAAACACAAAAATTGCAACCGAATTCGAAACAAATGCATAATGCCGACTTAAGTAAAAGAGGACTAACACTCTCACTTTCTACGATTTGAGCATCTCCTGTGAGTCCAGTCTTAGATTCCGATGCTTCACTTCTGGTTTACTGTATCCCTTGGACCTTCCTATTGACGTCGAAACACAGATATTGCATCCGAATTTAATACAAAAGGCACAATGCCGACTTAGGTACAAGAGGACTGAAACTCTAACTTTCTATGCTTTGAACCACTCCTGTGAGTCCAGTTTTTGATTCCGATGCTTCACTTCAGGTTTACTGTATACCTTGCACCTTCTTATTACGACGAAACACAGACATTGCATCAGAATTTAAAACAAATGGCACAATGCCGTCTTAAGTGCAAGAGGACTGACACTCTCACTTTCTACGATTTTAACCACTCCTGTGAGTCCAGTTTTGGATTCCGATGATTCACTCCTGGTTTACTGTATCCCTTGGACCTCCTTATTGACGATGAAACACAGAAATTGCATCCGAATTTAATACAAAAGGCACAATGCCGACTTAAGTTCAAGAGGAGTGACACTCTAACTTTCTATGCTTTGAACCTTTCCTGTGAGTCCAGTTTTAGTTCCGATGCTTCACTTCATGTTTACTGTAGACCTTGGACCTTCTTAGTGACGAAGAAACACAGAGTTTGCATCCGAATTTAATACAAAAAGCACAATGCCGACTTAAGTACAAGAGGACTGACACTCTCACATTCTATGATTTGAACCTCTCCTGTGAGTCCAGTTTTAGATTCCGATGTTTCACTTCAGGTTTACTGTATACCTTGCACCTTCTTATTGACGATGAAACACAGAAATTGCATCCGAATTAAATTCTAAAGGCACAATGCCAACTAAAGTTCAAGAGGACTGACACTCTAACTTTCTTTGATTTGAAACTCTCCTGTGGGTCCAGTTTTAGATTACGATGCTTCAATTCAGGTTTACTGTATCCCTTGGACCTTCTTATTGACGATGAAACACAGATATTGCATCCGAAATTAATACAAATGGCACAATGCCGACTTAAGTACAAGAGGACTGACACTCTCACTTTCTATGATTTGAACCTCTCCTGTGAGTAAAGTTTTAGATACCGATGCTTCACTTCAGGTTTGCTGTATTCCTTGCACCTTCTTATTGACGATGAAACACAGAAATTACATCCGAATTTAATACAAAAGGCACAATGCCGACTTAAGTACAAGAGGACTGCCACTCTAACTTTCTATGCTTTGAGCCTCTCCTATGAGTCCAGTTTTCGTCCCGATGCTTCACATCATGTTTACTGTAGACCTTGGACCTTCTTATTGACGATGAAACACAGAGTTTGCATCCGAATTTAATACAAAAGGCACAATGCCGACTTAAGGACAAGAGGACTGACACTCTAACTTTCTATGATTTGAACATCTCCTGTGAGTCCAGTTTTAGATTCCGACGCTTCACTTCAGGTTTACTGTATCCCTTGGACCTTCTTATTGACGATGAAACACAGAAATAGCATCCCAATTTAATACAAATTCAAAATGCCGACTTAACTACAAGAGGACTGACACTCTCACTCTCTACGGTTTGAACCTCTCCTGTGAGTTCAGTTTTAGATTCCGATGCTTCACTTCAGGTTTACTGTATACCTTGCACCTTCTTATTGACGATGAATCACAGAAATTGCATCGGAATTTAATACAAAAGGCACAATGCCCACTTAAGTACAAGAGGACTGACACTCTCACTTTCTACGATTTTAACCTCTCCTGTGAGACCAGTTTTAGATTCAGATGCTTCACTTCTGGTTTACTGTATCCCTTGGACCTTCTTATTGACGAAGGAACACAGAAATTGCATCCGAATTTAATACAAAAGGCACAATGCCGAATTAAGTATAAGAGGACTGACACTCTAACTTTCTACGCTTTGAGCCTCTCCTGTGAGTCCAGTTATCGTTCCGATGATTCACTTCATGTTTACTGTAGACCTTGGACCTTCTTATTGACGATGAAACCCAGAGTTTGCATCCGAATTTAATACAAAAGGCACAATGCCGACTTAAGGACAAGAGGACTGACACTCTAACTATCTATGATTTGAACATCTCGTGTGAGGCCAGTTTTAGATTCCGATGCTTCACTTCAGGTTTACTGTATCCCTTGGACCTTCTTATTGACGATGAAACACAGAAATTGCATCCTAATTTAATACAAAAGGCACAATGGCGACACAAGTACAAGAGGACTGACACCCACACTTGCTATGATTTGAACCTCTCCTGTGAGTCCAGTTTTAGATTCCGATGCTTCACTTCAGGTTTACTGTATACCTTCCACCTTGTTATTGACGATGAAACACAGAAATTGCATCCGATCTAAATTCTAAAGGCACAATGATGACTAAAGTACAAGAGGACTGACACTCTAACTTTCTATGATTTGAAACTCTCCTGTGGGTCCAGTTTTAGATTCCGATGCTTCAATTCAGGTTTACCGTATCCCTTGGACCTTCTTATTGACGATGAAACACAGATATTGCATCCGAATTTTATACAAATGGCACAATGCCGACTTAAGTACAAGAGGACTGACACTCTCACATTCTATGATTTGAACCTCTCCTGTGAGTAAAGTTTTAGATACCGATGCTTCACTTCAGGTTTGCTGTATACCTTGCACCTTCTTATTGACGATGAAACACAGAAATTGCATCCGAATTTAATACAAAAGGCACAATGCCGACTTAAGTACAAGAGGACTGACATTTTAACTTTCTATGATTTGAATCTCACCTGTGAGTAAAGTTTTAGATTCCGATGCTTCACTTCAGGTTTACTGTATGCCTTTGACCTTCTTATTGACGATGAAACACAGAAATTGCATCTATATTCAATACAAATGGCATAATGCCTACTTAATTACAAGAGGACTGACACTCTCACTTTCTATGATTAGAACCTCTCCTGTGAGTCCAGTTTTAGTTTCCGATGCTTCACTTCAGGTTTACTATATACCTTGCACCTTCTTATTGACGATGAATAACAGAAATTGCATCTGAAATTAATACTAAAGGCACAATGCCGACTTAAGTACAAGAGGACTGACACTCTCACTTTCTACGTTTTGAACCTCTCCTGTGAGTCCAGTTTTAGATTCCGATGCTTCACTTCAGGTTTACTGTATCCCTTGGACCTTCTTATTGACGATGAAACACTAAAATTGCATCCGAATTTAATACAAAAGACACAATGCCGACTTAAGTAAAAGAGGACTGACACTCTCACTTTCTATGATTTCAACCTCTCCTGTGAGTCCAGTCTTAGATTCCGATGCCTCACTTCAGGTTTACTGTATACCTTGCACCTTCTTATTGACGATGAATCACAGAAATTGCATCGGCATTTAATACAAAAGGCACAATGCCCACTTAAGTACAAGAGGACTGACACTCTCACTTTCTACGATTTTAACCTCTCCTGTGAGTCCAGTTTTACATTCAGATGCTTCACTTCTGGTTTACTGTATCCCTTTGACCTTCTTATTGACGAAGAAACACAGAAATTGAATCCGAATTTAATACAAAAGGCACAAAGCCTACTTAAGTACAAGAGGACTGACACTCTAACTTTCTATGCTTTGAGCCTCTCCTGTGAGTCCAGTTTTCGTTCCGATGCTTCACTTCATGCTTACTGTAGACCTTGGACCTTCTTATTGACGATGAAACACAGAGTTTGCATCCGTATTTAATACAAAAGGCACAATGCCGACATAAGGACAAGAGGACTGACACTCTAACTATCTATGATTTGAACATCTCCTGTGAGTCCAGTTTTAGATTCTGATGCTTCACTTCAGGTTTACTGTATCCATTGGACCTTCTTATTGACGATGAAACACAGAAATTGCATCCCAATTTAATACAAAAGGCACAATGGCGAACAAGTACAAGAGGACTGACACTCACACTTTCTATGATTTGAACCTCTCCTGTGAGTCCAGTTTTAGATTCCGATGCTTCACTTCAGGTTTACTGTATACCTTGCACCTTCTTATTGACGATGAAACACAGAAATTGCATCCGAATTAAATTCTAAAGGCACAATGCCGACTAAAGTACAAGAGGACTGACACTCTAACTTCCTATGATTTGAAACTCTCCTGTGGGTCCAGTTTTAGATTCCGATTCTTCAATTCAGGTTTACTGCATCCCTTGGACCCCCTTATTGACGATGAAACACAGATATTGCATCCGAATTCAATACAAATGGCACAATGCCGACTTAAGTACAAGAGGACCGACACTCTCACTTTCTATGATTTGAACCTCTCCTGTGAGTCCAGTTTTAGATTCCGATGCTTCACTTCAGGTTTAGTGTATACCTTGCACCTTCTTATTGACGATGAAACACAGAAATTGCATCCGAATTAAATTTTAAAGGCAAAATGCCGA
Organism: Schistocerca piceifrons; assembly: GCF_021461385.2. Lineage (NCBI taxonomy): Eukaryota > Metazoa > Arthropoda > Insecta > Orthoptera > Acrididae > Schistocerca > Schistocerca piceifrons. Next base: position 1,230 of record NW_025729018.1, on the reverse strand, counting down.
CTAAAGTACAAGAGGACTGACACTCTAACTTCCTATGATTTGAACCTCTCCTGTGGGTCCAGTTTTAGATTCCGATTCTTCAATTCAGGTTTACTGCATCCCTTGGACCCCCTTATTGACGATGAAACACAGATATTGCATCCGAATTCAATACAAATGGCACAATGCCGACTTAAGTACAAGAGGACCGACACTCTCACTTTCTATGATTTGAACCTCTCCCGTGAGTCCAGTTTTAGATTCCGATGCTTCACTTCAGGTTTAGTGTATACCTTGCACCTTCTTATTGACGATGAAACACAGAAATTGCATCCGAATTAAATTCTAAAGGCACAATGCCGACTAAAGTACAAGAGGACTGACACTCTAACTTCCTATGATTTGAAACTCTCCTGTGGGTCCAGTTTTAGATTCCGATTCTTCAATTCAGGTTTACTGCATCCCTTGGACCCTCTTATTGACGATGAAACACAGATATTGCATCCGAATTCAATACAAATGGCACAATGCCGACTTAAGTACAAGAGGGCTGACACTCTCACTTTCTACGATTTTAACCTCTCCTGTGAGTCCAGTTTAGGATTCCGATGCTTCACTTCTGGTTTACTGTATCCCTTGGACCTTCTTATTGACGATGAAACACAGATATTGCATCCGAATTTAATACAAAAGGCACAATGCCGACTTAAGCACAAGGGGACTGACACCCTAAATTTCTATGATTTCAACCTCTCCCGTGAGTCCAGTTATAGATTACGATGCATCTCTTGAGGTTTACTGTATCCCTTGGACCCTCTTATTGACGATGAAACACAGAAATTGCATCCGAATTTAATACAAATGGCACAAAGGCGACTTAAGAACAAGAGGACTGACAATCTCACTTTCTATGATTTGAACCTCTCCTGTGAGTGCAGTTTTAGATTCCGATGCTTCACTTCAGGTTTGCTGTATACCTTGCACATTCTTATTGAGGATGAAACACAAAAATTGCAACCGAATTCGAAACAAATGCATAATGCCGACTTAAGTAAAAGAGGACTAACACTCTCACTTTCTACGATTTGAGCATCTCCTGTGAGTCCAGTCTTAGATTCTGATGCTTCACTTCTGGTTTACTGTATCCCTTGGACCTTCTTATTGACGTCGAAACACAGATATTGCATCCGAATTTAATACAAAAGGCACAATGCCGACTTAGGTACAAGAGGACTGACACTCTAACTTTCT